>NC_083775.1:20466972-20654472 GCF_963514075.1 Conger conger
CATACAAATAGACTAGTGTTTTGTATTTTTCCATCACATGCAGATTGACAAATACATTTTGGTGATCTGAATATGCTAAATTGCATTTTCAATAATGTATCCCCGCTGCGTGCTAGATTACGTTACACCAGACGACACTGACACACATTTTTCATTTTTTTTGCTGTAGACGTCTATCGGGACACTGCCAGATGACATGCAGTCATTGAAATAACTCATAGCGTTGTTATGAGTCACCATTTGCTTCGCTGGGGATTGGTGATCTTGCTAGTATTTTGGTCTGAGGATGTTGCCATAGTTGAATTTATTAAGTTCCAAAGGACACTTTAAAATCACTAATTTTGTTTTACTTTGGTAGGCTACTAGCGGCGAGATGACGACAACGTAAAGTTAAGTTCATTTCATTTCGGTTACAAAGTAGATAAGTCATACGACTGTATCTTTGCTGTAAGTAGAGCAAAATATGAAATCTTTGATTCCGCTGCCGAGTGTTTTGGAGTTTGGGTCTCTGACAACAACACTAGTATTCACATAATACCCTCATACCCTCACACTCCCCTACCCCACCCCCGCAGTCACACAATCCCATGATGCTCTTTGTTGGCTCTGATTGGTTCTCTCAATCCCATCATGAGCTTTTCTCCATTTCCCTCAAATTTCACACAATCCGATGATGCTTTTCATTTGCCATAATGTCCATGCAATACCATTATGTTCTGTGTCTCTCCGCTAGCCCCAGCATTCACAATGTCCCACAATGCTCTCTGTTCTGTGCCTCTCTGCTAGCCCCAGCATTCACAATGTCCCACAATGCTCTCTGTTCTGTGTCTCTCCGCTAGCCCCAGCATTCACAATGTCCCACAATGCTCTCTGTTCTGTGTGGGTCATGGTTCTCCATTTGAGAGTGTGTGATGAAGCATGCATTAGGATTGGGGTCTTCACAGCACACTGCAGGAAAAAACGCATTGCTCTTCCAAATGAGCCTGTCACTTTCATCAGAAAAATCTCAAATGGAGTTTGATTTTTAATTATTCCCACAAAGACTATTCCTCCCCATCCTCCCTCAATCTCTCAGTTTATCTCCTTCCCCCTCTCTTTCCCTGTCTCCCTTCCCCTTTCATGCTTATTTCAGTTATTTCAGTTTCACTGCCCCCCCGGCCCCCCCCCCACACACACACCTCCTAAAATTCTGGGACCACAGCACTATAATTAATCTGTCCATGCATGACCACATTTGACCATGGCGCCGTATGTTTTCTGTCAGTTTTTTATCCCTGTTTGACTCAGGCTAACCTGTCTTCGACCATGTCTGACCGCACCGCTGTGGCTAACCCGTCCACCTGGGACGAAGGTAGCTTGTAGCACTCCGGCTAAACTGACCACAGTGCTGCCAAGCGGGTTGGCCTCCCTGATGAATGTAAAGTTGATAACTGCCCATTCACATGCATAAGCTGCATGTTCACATTGACTGCTCATCAGGGTAAGTTCAACAGTCGAGCCGAGCCCCTCTCTCTACATGCTAATGAAGTGGGAGAGATGCTTTCCCTTTCCAGTACACATCGCCCATGGGGGCTTTGAGGTATATTATGAGGTGAAATTTTCTAATATTTGTCAACATTATTGATTCCATTTCGGTGGTGGTTTAGGGGGTTGTGAAAATAATCAGTAGAGACATTTACAGCAGTCATCTTCACGGGAATTGCTCACAGAATGGACGGAGAAGGAATTTTGTAATATTGAGTTTGTGCACGTAAACAAACCCTGTTTGTTTCCAGAATACATCACATTTGTCACCCACCAAAAGTCAGAGCTTAGTGAGATTCTCGCAGTAAGTGCTGAAATTATGAGATATGCACACTGAGAGTGAACAGGCATTGTGCATCAAGCAAATATTGAATCAAGTAGTACTGTAAAAGCATTAAGGTCACAATGTATATTTAACATGCTGAGTTTGGGAACATGAGTGAGCATGAGAAAGAAAATAGTACTGGGTGTGAACACTGTAAAGGACATTAGGAAGTAAGTAGGCACTTAACGGAAATTAGGCTTGTGAGGGAAGAAGATGTGAATTTGAATTAAGTATAAATTAAACAATGAGCCTCTACACCCCCCCCCCCCCCCCCTCCCCTTGCTGAGAATGCAATCTTGACATCATAATTATGAAATCAATGTATAATATAGCATAATAATTCAAAGCAGCGCTGTGCTTCTTAAACTGATTTTACCTGGTTTCCCTCTCGGAGGACTGTCCTTATTTAACATAGATTTGTGTGATGTGGGAGAATTTATTATGACTTAACAGTAACTTTTGGAAAAATAATTTTCTTTTCCATTTTCATTCCTGGATGTGAACATAGAATTGCCCAGACTGGTGCATTTTTAATATTATCTCCAAATGGATTTCTGATGTCAAGATATAGCTGTGTGCCAAAAGGCTTTTCTTCAAAGTCACACACACACACACACACACACACACACACACACACACACACATAATGTGGCTATTTTTTGTCCACTTTCTTTTGTACAATAATCCTAAGCATGTACAGTATTTCTTATCTACTGAGAGTTATGTTTTCGGGACTTTTATTTGTCCTTTTAAGAGCAAACTGAATTTGGGTGTCACTGGTCTTCATGTTAAAATGTTACAAATTTCCAGACAGCACTTAATATGGGTGTACAGTTATTCTAAGGGAACAGGTTATATGACACAGTTTGGAGGTGTCCGGAGGGCCTGTAGCCTCAGTAGTAAAGCATCCATATAATCAGGTGCAACCTCTAAGAAAGGTTTAAATGAACAGATAATAGAGATAATTAATAGTTAATAGAGATAATACTACATGTTTTCCCCCATCTATTTCCATTGTTTGTTCTCCCTCTCTTTCTGCTTCCATCCCCTGATATCTTCTGTGTCTGATGCATATATGCTGGGGCCTGAATTCAGAGACAGACATCTTCATTTGGTGGGGTAAGTGTAGTACCTGTCTTCTGTTGTTTCTGTTGTGTTTATTGCTCCATAATAAATTATCGTTATGGAGCAATGCATTGCGGGCCATCTACGCACAAAGAGGCAGAACAAAGATCCCGCGTTTATTTAGACCCAGATGTATACTTACGAACTTGATGATGACCAATAACTGTCATCTGAAGTGCATGCTGAAGGCTGTCACTGCTCTCCACCCTCATGGTAATTCTTTAACTCTTTATGAGTGATTTTACACCTAACAGAATTTCTGCACTGCTCCAGGGTAGGCATGCTTCCATTGCCAAGACTGTTTATACCCACACAAACAACAAGTATTGGTAGCTAGAAGTTGTTTTGAGTGCTATGATTTTGAAATCCCACTGGTGAAACATATTTTTCTATCAGTGTCCAACTGTGCAAATGCCAGAAACAAAGTAAACTCCTGAAGGATTGTGGGAACGTCTTACGGATTTGTATAATTCACATAATGAAGTCACAATTACTGGGAAGGGATTAATCTGATGTCACAATTACCTGGGATGGGATAAATCTGATGTCACAATTACCTGGGATGGGATAAATCTGATGTCACAATTACTTGGGATGGGGTGCAGCAGGAGGCTTGGTGTGGGAGGGCACCATCCATGCTGTCAGGCACAGAGATCGAACAGCGCTTTCTTCTGCAATACGAAAGTGGCTGGGATGAGAGAGAAAGAAAGGGGTGGGGGTGGGGGGGTTGGGTGTCAGATGATGTCCTGAAGTTACCCATCCAAACTCTGTTTCACAGCGGGCAGTGGATGGGCACAGCGCTGCCATGGAACTGGACTTGTGAATGCATGCAACAAGTGTAATATTGGGGTATTGCAGCTACACGTTTACATACAAGTGGAAGGATGAGGACAGATACAGAGGCACAGGCTCCCGGGTGGCGTAGCTTCTGGCTTCGTCTTGCCGCGTCGCTTCATCTCCACCCGGGCGGCAGTTTTAATGACATCCCCACGGACCCACAAGTTAGAGTCCCATTACGGGAAGATTAAAGTGTAGAAGGAGCTTTTCTGATGTTAACGTTTTATATTGTCACAAGCTTTATTAAATCTGGCGGTTTGGGACACGGAGGCGCATCCCCCCGTCTGAGAGAGGCCTGCTTAGTATTCCGCTCACGGTGAAGACACACTGCTCGCGGCTTCAGCAGGCAGCGGCACCGCCGCCATTCATTTTCAAAGGAGGGGAGGCCCCCACCCCCCTGCAAGGCATGTAGGGATAGAGCGCGGCACTGGACGAGCGATTCAAGCGGCGCAGGGCGTCCAAAGCTCTGAAAAGTTTATCTCTAATGCCCCTGGGACGCCACCCCGCCTCACAGGAACCAATCAAGATTTGAAGTTTGACGTAAATATTGTCCCGCCTTTCAAATTTTAGTTCCCCGTTCATCGGTTTCATTGTCACGGAAGACCTTAATACAATAGCCTGAATTGCTACCCACAAGTTTCACATTTAATTTACGGGAAAACCGGCACTAAAGCTGGCAAGCTTGTTCTGATCAATACGAACAGCATTGTTTCTCTGCTGTAAGATTCGCCACAAGTCTCATGTTAAACGGAAGGATACCAGCACTGATCAAGAGACTACGAACAGTAACATGTTACTACGCTGCACCAGTCACGACGGGCTTCTTAAATGAATCCATGCAAACAATAATAAAAAGAATACTACGTGATGTTGCTATAACGATCGAAAACAAAGTAAGAATGTATCCTAGAATGTACCCCTTTCCAGTCTTACAGAACACATACACATAGGGCAATACTATAGCCAGCTCAAACCACATACAAAATGCAATCTCACATTTTCGTGATTTTTTAGGTTTTATTAAAACTGTACAATGAAAACATAACGCTGAATCAGGTTGAAATTGAACAAACACCACTGTGTCAAAAAAAATGCATTGTACGCCCACAACCGGATTGAGGTACCCAGGTGCTGTACCAGGCGGTTTTGCCGCGGTCGCTCTCCCGCCGCTCTTTTAAAGATGTGCGCGCGTGTGTGCGTACGTGTTTTTGTTTTCTGTTGCTCATGCTAAAATGGTCCCTATTAAAAAATAAAAGGCAGCATGTATCTGTCTCTATATATACCTCTGAGCACTAATTTATGTGTATCTACTGGCTTTAGCCGAGCTGGTTCTTGAAATGTATTTAAATGAATGAGTCTGGAAACTGACTATGGATCCACTCAAAGCATATGCACCAGAAATAATTTAATATTACAGTAATCTTTGGCATCTCAGAATGAATGTATAAATAATTTAGGCCTCCTTTCTCCCTAAAGCGTTGTGTGAAATTGGTTCTTTCAGTGTAAATCCTGACTGACTGCAGATATATCTTCATTCATTCAGTCTTTTCTGGTTGGGAAATTACTATTATCTGTTATTTTATTAGTATTTTTAATCAGGTTCTTCATGAATATGGAATAAAAAAAATAATTAAAAAATACAGTCCTGGAACTTCTTTTTTTGATTAACAAGACTGAAGTTTTCCAAACAACAGAGTTAGTGATATTACTGTGAAGTATTTGAGAAACCGTCTAATCTCTGTGCAGTTGGGAATATTTGAGTAACGGTGCATCTCTAATTGTATTTGGACCCTGGGAGACTTGAGTTAGACGGTATTTTGTCTCTAAACTCTATGCAGCTCCTTTTTCTCCATCCTCTTCTGCTTGTTACATAACATTACATTACATGAATGGCATTTGGCAGATGTATCCAGAGCAACGTACAGTTGATTAGACTAAGCAGGAGACAATCCTCCTCTGGAGCAATGCAGGGTTAAGGGCCTTGCCCAAGGGCCCAACTGCTGTGCGGATCTTATCGTGGCTATACCGGGGATCGAACCACTAACCTTGCGGGTCCCAGTCATTTACCTTAGCCACGCTACAGGCCATCAGCATGGGCCTCTCCACTTCACAACAGTATGTGGGTGACACGGCAGCAGTATCTGTGGTGTTAAGTGTGTGTTTTGAAACATAGAAAGAGCGGGAGAAAGAAGACAATATGAGAGAGCTACATGTGCAAGTGTGACTATTTGTATTTGTATTTGGGAAGATAATCTACTCTTTTTTCAGTTTAATTTGGTGAGTAAATACTACCCCTTATATGGCATTGAGTCTATATAACTCAACTCTAATACCTTGCTCTCTTTGGATTTAATAGTGTTTTCCAAAACCTCCACATCAGGGCCCTCTCAATCTTATTACAGTTTTACAGAGTGTACTTAGTGTCATGTTTCATTTCCTGAATTGTTTTCTTGTGCTTGGTTTACTTTGTGGCAAATGCACATTGTTTGCATTTGCATAATTGTCTAGAAACACAACAAGATTTGGGTTTAGTAAATAACTCTCTTGGCTACACAAGAGCACTGACATTTTATTACGGATGACTCATAATTGCATATTACAAAACAGCTGCAGTTACCTTTTATTATCTACTTCTTACTTGACACATGGAAGAACATGGTCTGTATGACTAGCTTTAGACCTTATTATCACAGTTACACTGTTGGAGTTTTAAGTAAAGATATGGGAGCGAAATTGACAGCTCCATGCATTATCACCCTAACCTGTCAAACTGGGTTTCCCAAAAATTATGAATTGTCGCATACCTCTAGTCCCTCGAGTCTGCTGTTTCCAGCGACTGTCCCCATCGTTCTGTTTTAATGAGGCCTTTCTCTCGTTGTCATTGACGTCCAAACGGGAAACAAACAGCCCCGTCTTCGTGGCCAGGCGCAATCCTGTCCCTGACTCCATTCCCAATGTCAAAAACATCAGTGTTGCAAATGCCATGTATGGTAATGGAACCCATTTCATACATATCCCTGGTACGGAAATCTATTCTTCTGAATTAACATCCATATATATTCATATAAAAAGCCAAGAGCAGTGGGGAACACTGCGCTTTGAAGATGCTTTCACCTTGGCAAAGCCCTAAGAAAGTTATCAGGCCGCTCCAGTGTAACAGATATAAATGACCTGTACGGCTCTCAGAGCATTCCAGAGTAATGGACATAAATTACCTTCACAACTCTCATAAATCACCTCTAAGGGCCTTATAAATTAAAGATGAATTCAGATTCAACTCTCAAATTATGAGCAGTGACGTGAATGTGGGGTTTTGCGATTCCCGTAGTGGGTGGAACAATGGAGTGGTGCCAATCACCGACTTGTCTGAACCATTAAAAATATATTTTGATTAACACTGAAAATATTACTGGTTCAACTCTGGCTGCCAGACAGTGACAACACAGAAGCTTCCGCCATTTTGAGTTTTTACTCGTCTATCTTTACTTACCGGTATACACAGTTTACAGGCAACTGTGTAAATTCAAAATAATCTACTGCATATGGATGTGCGTATATATGATTTTTGATACATATTAAAATTGAATCCGTTTTTTTTTTTAAAGCATAACATTTAAAATAAGATGTTTATATTACTTTGAAACATAGGTAAAATTGTATTGGTAGCATGGCTTTTATTGTAACAAGTCAAAAAGAAAATCTTAGTTACAGTACACCTATATGTTTCACCTGTCCTTTACTGTTTATACCTCCTGCCGTTTAATGTACTTTATGGTTTATCACTCTCATAACTGTTCAACAATCCTCTACTTATGGTCAACCTCTCTTTTACTGTAACCGCTCCGCTATTTACCATCAACCTCTCCTTTACTGTTCCCCTCTCCTCTATTAATAGTTATCGTCTTTTACTCTTACCCTCTCCTAAGGCGATAGAAATAGCAAACGTGTCTCTTCCGTGACTTTGGAAGTAATGATAATTGGGAATAGTTTTAGATATTTAAATTGTTCTCAAAAACACAAACAGAACAGTGAGAAAATGTCAAAGTCAAAGTGTTTTTTTTATTTCGGTCACAAATGAAAATAACCATGCGCACTCATCACAGGAAGAGAGGAGAGGAGAGGAGTCTGTGGCTGTCCGTGTCCAAAAGCTTTCGCCTCTGGCTTTGCGCTCGTTTTACTTAACGTACGACGGAAAGTTCTAGTCTTCCGCATTGGTAATGACCTGGAAGAGGGTGACGTTGTACAGGACCTGGTGGCCGTTGTTCCAGGTGTACAGCACCCTTTCGCGGGGGTTGTAGTCCAGCATGGAGATGTGTGAGTACTGGTTGTGGAAGGGGATGTCCGTGTACTCGTAGCTGGACGAGTTTGTGTAGTAGGCAAAGTAGATCTTGGCCCCGGCCAGGTGGGAGTTGGTGACGTAGAGCGTGCCGCAGATCATGAAGGCCTCTCCGGCGCTGCGCTTGGGGAAGCCCGTGTCCCAGGTCTGCAGCACCTCCAGGCTCTGGGGCTCCAGGCGGCTGATGACGATGTTGCCCGCGTTGGGGATGGTGGTGTAGACGGCCCACAGCCCGTTCTCGTCCGCCATCAGGTCGATATCGGAGGAGCCGCCCCAGGAGTAGGGGAAGGTGTTGTTGTAGCCGGCCGAGGGCAGGCTCCTCTGGAGCAGCACGCTGCGGGAGCGGAAGTGGTACTTGATGACGATGTTGCTCTGGTACTTGTTGTAGTACAGGGAGCCGTTGTAGACCACGTGCCCCGTCCCCGCCCACGGGTGGGGCAGCAGGTGCTGCACGAAGTTCTGGCCCTTCATGAAGTCGCCCAGCGTGCGGTACTCCAGCACGCGACGGCCCTTCAGGTACCCGTCCATCGACCACACCTGCAGGGAGGGAGGGAGGGAGAGGGGGGGAGGGAGAGGGAGGGAGAGAGGGATGGAGAAAGAGAGAGTGAGGGAAGGAGGGAGAGAGAGAAGGCAGGGAAAGAAGGAGGCAGAAAGAGAACAGCAGGAAGTATGAAGCATTTCAATCAAGAAACCACGTAGCTGATGGCAGAAACCAGTTGATTTACCCGAGTCATGGTTTTGTGTGTGCATGTTAGTGTGTATGTATGAACATATGCTTGCTCTGTCCTTGCTGTTGTGTAATGAGTTAGAATATGCAAACTGCTACAGTATTAGCAGCCAGTCAACACAATTAGCAACTCTCCTTCACTATAAAGCAGAAGGGGCGTGATATGGCAGTAAGTGTCTCTCTCCATAAAAAGATGAGGCTGTGATATTGCAGGAAGTCATGCACTGCCCACGGAGGAAGGAGGATATACCTCTCTCCCGATCCTCTCTACGTTCCTGGGAGACTTCATTAAAACTGCAGATAATTAGAGACCTGCCAACTCTTCTACAGTTAAAAACAGAAGTAATGAAAAACCTCATTGCAGTTTTTAATTGGTTCACCCTCTCTGCCTCCCTCCTGTCTCTCACTCTCTCTCTCCTGTCTCCCTCTGTCTCTCTCTATCTCTCTATCTCTCTCTACCTCTCTCCTCCTCTCTGCTGATTTATCTTGCTTTCTGGCCCACACTTCCTCCTCTTTATTCACTCCAAGTTCATGATTCCAGTCTTTCAGAAGGGAGATTGGAGAGAGGGATGAACACAGAGCGAGAGTCAGGGAGGGAGGAGTGAGTGAATGAGAGTGGAAGATGGATGGGGAAGTAGTATTGAGCTGTTGCACGCTTCCTCCCCTGAGTGGTCAAGCTGCATTTGAGTTGTGTTCCATCTGTGTTCAAGCTGTGTTCGAGCTGTGTTTGACCTGTGCTCAAGCTGTGTTTGAACTCTGTTTGAGCTGCATTTGAGCTGTGTTCGAGCTGCGTTTGAGCTGTCTTCAAGATGTGTTTGAACTGTGTTCGAGTAACATTTGAGCTGTGTTCAAGCTGTGTTTGAACTGTGTTCAAGCTGTGGTTGAGCTGTGTTTGAGCTGCATTAGAGGTGTGTTAAAGTTGGTTGAGCTGCGTTTGAGTAGTGTTCGAGCTGTGTTTGAGCTGTGTTCGAGCTACATTTGAGCTGCGTTTGAGTAGTGTTCGAGCTGTGTTTCAGCTGTGTTCGAGCTACATTTGAGCTATGTTTGAGTAGTGTTTAAGCTGCATTTCAGCTGTGTTGGAGACATGGTTGAGCTGTTTGAACAGTAAAGGAAGGCCAGGTTGGATCACATTGATGGAGCAGGGAGCAGAAGGGCTCCTAAATGCAGTCAGGGTGAAGGACAGGATAATTAATGTAATAACCTGCGACTGATACAGCCCTTAATGCCATCCCCCACTGTGGCATTCTCCAGCAAGAACGCCATGCTGTGGTTTGCGGGCTTTGCCCCGCTCATTAGTATTCCTTATCTGTCAGTCCCGACCACTGAGGGCAGGGCCTGCAGGGGTAGGGTCACTGCAGCCAATCATACGCAGGATTGGTGAAGCGGTCTCACAACAAGGGTTCATTTCCGGCCTAGGGATGGTGGTGAGGTTTGGGGGTTGAGTATTGTGCTCGGAGCATTATGCAACCCATGTTAAATCTCAAGGATGGAAGAACTAAAATGCTTTTCATTCTCACTAAAGCTGGACTTTCAAAACATCTCACTGCTCATGTCATGGTATTTTATTTGTGTACAGGCGAGCAGGTGACTGGATGGAGATGTTTTGATTGGCAAGCGTTAGTGAAACGCAAAGTGTTTTAGATTTTCAAGGGAGAATTCTCAGACTCTTACCCTGTTGTCTGAGCTGGGGGTCATGGTGTCGGTCATCCAGGAGCCAAAACGCGAGCCAGAGGCGCGGATTGTGATTGGATTACTGACGCCGGTTAGCTTCCCGCAACCTGTGAGACACACACACACTTTATTCAGTCACAGAGCTTCTGAGGGCTGCACATGAAAGTGAAAATCTATTAGAACTGGAGTAGTTTGATGTGGCTGGATCTCACTGGGGCCCTGCTGTTTCTCAAAATGGAAGACCAAGAAAACCCATATGAAATGCTCATGCCTCTTGATCCATCCCCCCCACCACCTGAATCCTCCTCTCCCACCACCTGAATCCTCCTCCCCCACCACCTGAATCCCCCCCACCACCTGAACCCCCCCCCCCCGCCGTACCCAGTTTCTGCATGCAGGAGTGCAGCCTGGTCTCCAGCAGGAGGACCCTGTGTCTCAGCTCCTCGTAGTCGTACGCTCCCATCTCCTCCTGGATGGCCAGCAGCACCAGGGACAGGTTCTGCACCTCCTCCTTCAGCTGCCCCAGCATGCGTGCGTCCGCCTTGTACTGCTCCAGCACCGGCAGCAGGGGGAGCAGCTGGGTCACCGTGTCCTTCAGCTCCTGGGAACAGGAGGAGAGAGGGGTAGGGTGGTGAGAGGGACAGCACTTTTAACTGACGCAGATATATTATACAGTTTGCATGTATAATATAGAATTCAAAATTATTTTTTCTTTAAAACCTTACTGACATAAATATATAAGACAGATATGAAAAAGAATTTCAGTGCTTGAGAGTATGTATTTCATTCACAATATCTGCAGTAATTTCAGTGCATTCCCTAAGATATTTATTTCATACAACAAATGTTTTCAATGTATGAGAAATATGATCTTCTGCTTCCTCTTCATTATTTTCTCTACAACCACTATTTGCACAAGGTATCTCTTGCGAAAAGCAAGGGTATACTGTAACCATATTTAGGGCCTAATAATTATTATTTATATACACTCAGCACTTTATTGGGTATTTATTGACTTATTGGTCTCTAGAGACTGTTGAAATGAAAATAACAGGAGATCAGCAGTTACTGAGATACTCAAACCACCCTGTCTGGCACCAATAATCATTCCACGGTCAAAGTCACTTAGATCACATTTATTCCCCATTATGACATTTGGTTTGAAAGACAGCTGAACCTCTTGACCATGCCTGCATGCTTTTATGCATTTACATTACATTATTGGCATTTGGCAGACGCTCTTATCCAGAGCGACGTACAACAAAGTGCATACCCATAACCAGGGCTAAGTGTGCTGAAAGACCCTAGAGGGAAGTACAATTTCAATTGCTACACGTACAAGAAAGATAAGGACCAGGGCCTATTTTTTATTTATTTATTTTTTTAAACAACAAATAAACAAACAAGGAAGCAAAAGTGACCAAACTTAACTATCCAAATACTGCTTACTTTATTTAGTTGCTGCTAATGATTGGCTGATTAGATATTTGCATTAACAACCTGGTGTACAGGTATACCTAATAAAGTGCTCACTGAGTGTATGCTAATGTAATAGAGCAATTGAATAATTATTTGTAGAATTGTGTATTGTTTTATAGCAGAGAAGCTCTGTGAAGCTCTTCATTTACAACATTTACTGCTAAATCTCTCAGTCCTGGCAAGAAAAAAAACAAGAAAAAAAACACATCCTCTAATCTTGACATATAATTTTTTGGGGGAGCTCAATATATGAATATTTTCTCTTTTTTAAGTGTACTGTCATGGCCCAGTTCTGACAGCACTGCTCCAGCAAAGCAAGGTTCTGCTGTAAATCCAAATCTACTCATCATCATCACCAGTGACTGATTGAGGGCCCTACAAGTGATTGTGCTTGTGGACCAGGGGGGTCGTATAGGACGAGGTGGTCCTGATGAAGCCTGGTCATTTAAATTTAATTTAAGTAGATACAACATGGGGCGCATGGGGGTCAAGGGGGCCCTATGCATATTTAATGTATAGCCATGAAGCTAGTGGCAGTACTCTGTAGAATCAGGGACTAGGGATAACACAACACCGCCTGTCTGTGTTCCTGTGTGAAGAACTCTCTCTTTGCCACGTGTCCCCCGAGTGCATTGATTTAACCATATCACAAACTCTCCCTCCTACGCCACTAAGAACAGGCTTAAATTACATTTTGAAATCAATGATGCGTGCAGAAATCGAAAGGACATGTTTATTTATCGGGGGTGTGCAGGGTCTCCGTAGCCCGCAATGCGGTGGCGAATACCACAACACTTCTGTAAAACGAGGATTGCGAGGAAGCCCCTTTCTCAGGTTTTTATATTATTGGGTTTTAATTTGCGCGTGTGTGTGTCTCCCTTCCTTGGTGCAGGACAGAGGGAGGTCTGTCGTAAATCTTGTGATGTAGTGGTGCTCAGCAAGGAGCGCCCCACCATAAATCTCATTTTCCGTTTGGCGGCGTGGAAATTTGGACTCGTAAATCTCCCACCCTGCTATGGGCGAGTCTGTTAGATCTCCATTCATCACTCATCCACGGGGGATGAAATAAAGGCGGTTCTGCTGTTTTATAGGAATGTGCTCGACGCACACGCATGCCCTTAACACAGTGGGGGCTGTTGATACCTTACCCTCAACAGACGGCCATCTTAAGCCAGGTTTCAATTGTTTCACTTGGTCAGGAATTGAGTACATTTAAGTAAAGGTCACTTGTCCTTACCGGGCTCGGTTCAGATGTATGTTGCACATGTAAGGCCACCAAAATAAAATTTCAGGTTATAATCTACTGCATATTATTTTGCATTAAGTGCACGTAAGTAAGTAGCACAGTTAAACGGAAATGACTTGACTTGTTCTCATGTGTTAATTGTTGTTTAAAATTTGTTTTTCATAACCATTTTGGGTCACACTTTACAATAAGGTTCATAAATTGCCATTAACTAATGTAGTTGTTAACATGGATTAATGATGGACAAATACATATTAAGCATGATATTAACTTTTAATTAGTTAATGCATTTGTTAACAACTAACGTATTTGTTACATTATATTTATACATTAGCAAACCATAGGGTGACCTTATAATTAGTTAACCATTAACAGATACATTAACTGACTTTTTAATTCCAATATGAATCGGCATGAATTAATGATGTACAAATACATTAACACAGCTGTACAGATTCACTTCTCGGTAGTAGTTTGTTAATTAGTGAGTTAACTACTACATTAATTCATTCCAATTCATAGAACCGTATATCATAATGACTATTGAGCATGCGGCATTTAGTATGCATGAAAAATAATATTTCTGGGTTGGGTACAGGCACACGTGAGTTGGAGTACCTGAAAGCTCTTGGGGTTGAGGGTTCTGGGGTTGTCAGAAGCCATCTTCAGCCTGCTGTCCACCGTCTTCATCAGGGACGCCGTGTTGTGCACATACTGCAGGTCCCTGTAGGTCCTCAGATCCAGAACCTCCATGGACTGCGTGATGTTCTGCACCTGTCAATCACAGGCACACTGTGAGAACCCGACCCTAATCACACACACCAAAGTCAACCACACTGTGGGGTCCGCTCGCCCGCCAAACACTTATTGGAAATCACTGACAGACTGGGGACCACACAACGTCAACCGCAGGGACAGTGTCGGGGCAGTGTATTTGGCACTCATTGTAAGCGGGCATCGATTATACAGAGAGGAAGGAGAAGGGCTGTTCAGAGGAGAAGTGAAGAAGAGAGGGAGCAGGGCCTTTGGCAGTGGAAGGTGACAGAGGTGGAGCATTTGGCAGTGAGAGGGGGGAGATGAACAGGGCCTTTTTCAGAGCGGGGGGGAAGGGGGGGGTGAGTGGGGCGGGGCCTTTTGCAGTGAGGGGGGAGAAGGGTGGGGCCTTTCTCAGGGGAGGGAGAGGGGCGGGACCTTTGGCAGAGAGTGGGGGAGAGGGGCGGGGCCTTTGACAGTGAGGGGGGGAGAGGGGCGGGGCCTAGTGGTAGTGGTAGTGGGAGGAGAGAAGGGCAGAGTCCTGAGCAGTTGGGGGTAAGGCGACAGCTGGTGTGTGTGCGTTGGAAGGTGAGACACCTGCTCAGCTGCCTCATTATACAGTGTTATTTCAGGCTGTTTAATTTTCCCTCACAGCTGGTGAGCATTAATACACAAACACACACACGCATTCACCGATGCACACACATACACCCACTCACCACATACACACACACACACACAAATGCTGAAACTCCTATACTGTAGATGGATAGAGGTTTTTATCATCAGCTCACACTAATTCTGAAGCATCCTCTCTTCCTATTAGCATTCCACGAAACACTACTATTGAGAGTAACACTCCTCTCTCTCAGGAACCCGACACTAACGCAGACTGGCAGATTTTATAGGTGCTTGCTTTCAGGGTCTCCAAAGGTTTCGGACCGGTTTCTACCCCTGTGACCATTCTCAGTTAGAGGAGATGGAGGAAAGTTATGGAGGAGGGAGAGAGCGGGGGATGTAAAGCCAGAGTCTGACAGTTTAAGGCCTGATCGATAGACCTGCTCCTGATGTTTACAGAGCAGTAAACGCCAACCTGCTGCCCACCCAAGAATATAGCCTCTTCTCTCTGCCCTGCTCTCTCCCCCGGTCTGCCACTTTATAGCACTCCCTCTCTTCCACTTCCACCCCATCATCCTCCTCTTTCTCTTTCATCTATTTGCAGTATTAGAGCAGTCTGAGTCAGTATAAGAGCACAGTCTGAGTCAGTATAAGAGCAGAGTCTGTGTCAGTATTAGAGCACAGTCTGAGTCAGTATTAGACCACAGTCTGAGTCAGAATTAGAGCAGTCTGAGTCAGTATTGCAGCAGTCTGAGTCAGTATAAGAGCAAGTCTGAGTCAGTATTAGTGCACAGTCTGAGTCAGTATAAGAGCAGAGTCTGTGTCAGTATTAGAGCACAGCCTGAGTCAGTATTAGACCACAGTCTGAGTCAGTATTAGAGCACAGTCTGAGTCAGTATTAGAGCACAGTCTGAGTCAGTATAAGAGCACAGTCTGAGTCAGTATTAGTGCACAGTCTGTGTCAGTATTAGAGCAGTCTGAGTCAGTATTAGTGCACAGTCTGTGTCAGTATTAGAGCAGTCTGAGTCAGTATTAGTGCACAGCCTGAGTCAGTATTAGACCACAGTCTGAGTCTTTATTAGAGTCAACACCAGTGGGTCACAGACAGGAAGCGTGCAATGCGCTTAAACAATGATTGACAGCAGTGGCTCACAGACAGGAGTGATTGACAGCAGTGGCTCACAGACAGGTATGATTGACAGCAGTGGCTAACCTTTTCCATGAGGTGGCGCAGCTGCTTGCTGCGTGGGTCGCGGTTGCACATGTTCTGCGCGGGAGCCACCACCGTGCACAGGCACTTCCCCTCCACGTCCTGAGAGGAGCTGTAGATCTGCCAGCCCTCTTCTGGGCTCGGATACAGCGCCTGCAGCAAGACAGGGAGAAACAGGCAGATAAACACCCGCACAGCCAAAACGAGACGGCGTGAGACTGAGAACAACCAGCCCGGAGAAAGAGATCTGTAAACGTCACATCTGGAAGGCGCGCAGACGGACACGTGGAGACGTTACACAAGACAGAACAAAAAGCAAACGTGAATCACTCAATGGAATTAAAGGTTATCCACGAAACAGCTTAGACATGCACCTAGGATTTAAAGCACAGCAAGGGTCAGGATCAGAGTAATCTGCTAAAAAAACGACTTTAACTCCCGGAGGTGATGTCAGACCAGTTCAGTTTTATTTGACGCCTGCTGCCCCCTCAGGGTAAAATAAAACAACATTTTCAACTGTAAACAGGGACACAAAAACACAGTGTTGATTAAGTGCCTGCATTAATCCGGTGCAGAAAGTTATAAAAGGCTCTATAAAATGATCTGGCATTGCAGGGAAGTGGGGGAGGGGGTGAGAGGGAGAGAGAGGGTGGCTGATGTGAGGTGGGCCCCCTAATTGGTTTAGGCAGGAAAAGGAAATGGAGCTGTTCCTGAGAGATCGATGCAGCTTTTCTCTGCAGGAGAGAGAGATGGGAGATATCCTTGTGTTCGCTAATCTAATCAGAGTCAACAATGCACTATCACTGTGCGTACGTGTGTGTGAGTGTGTATGAGCATCTGTGTGTGTGTCTGCATGAGCCAATCTAATCAGAGCCAACAATGCACTATCACTGTGTGTGTGTGTGTGTGTGTGCGTCTGTACGCATGAGTGCATGTGTGTGTGTGTGCGTGTGTGTTTGTTTCTCCTTGCCAGGAGACACTGCGTGTAAGTATATTAAGCTTGATTTCTCTGTCAGGATACATGTGTAGTCAGAATGGGGTTTGCGCCATTACCACACCTGGAAACACACACACATACACACACACACACAGGCACACTTCATTACTCACACTTAGGGTGCTGGGCATTACAGTAAATGGGTATCACAGTGTGTGGACTGTGGAGACTATTAATTTTTCATAAATGTTGGAGGTGCAGCAGCATGTAGAGTTCCCCTCAGTCTTAATCCAAAGGATCTCATTAAATTCCTTTGCCATTTCATTACCATCCACCTATTAATTCTGCAGTCACTTCCAAACAGCTCTTCATAATTACACAGGAAACCAGGGGACAAAACACTCTGTCAGTGAAAATATGTCAGTGAAAATATGATTTTCAGCTTTGTTTGCACGGTTCTAAACAGAAAACAAGACAAGAAAAAAGTGTGTGATCCGTCTGCTTGGCTGAATATGTGTTTGGTCTGAATCCTTCATATGAATATGCACTGGAACACAACCCAGATAACAACACAGATAAAACCAAACAATATGCCTATAAAAAGCTGTTTTGGCAAGTATACTGACTGCAGATAGAGTGGGATCCCTTGTGTTGGTGTTAAGGACATAGGAATGATAAATATGCTAAAAGTATAATTAGCACTGGTGTTAAGTACAGATTCATTTTGCTGTTAGTTTTGGTGTAAGTTACATATTTGTTTTTGTATTAGGGACAGATTTGTCTTTGGTTTTAGGGACATAAATTGCTGTGTTAGGTACAGCGTGTTTTGTTGTTAAGTAAATGTTAGTTTTGGTGTCAGGGACAAGGCTGAGCATTTTAAGGGATGAGTTTATGGTCGGGATATTGTACAGGCCCATTAAACAGATGGCAGAAGCAGTAAAATGAACAAGAGTGGGGGTGGAGGAGGGATCAATACAGCTTTGTCACTGAATGCTCTGTTCCCACTGATGTCTCGGGAAACCTTTCAACTGAATCATCTACACTCATCTCTCCATTAGCAGCTGAAACACTGCTATCCTCTCTCCCTGGTGTGTCCATCACAGAATGAAGAAAAGGAGGGGGGGGGTGAGAGACACAGGACATCCTATTAACACCCAGGGGTGTCATAATCAGGCCAATATTAACAGCCAGAGGCAAAGGGCAGGGGGTTTCAACCTTTCCTGATCCAGGGACCCCCACCTAGGCTCAAAGGCATCCAGGGGACCAACCCCCCCCATCACAAAAATGTTTAATGTTTAAAATCTAGAGGGACCAACCTACAGTACTTTGAAGGACGCCTAGGGGAATGTGGATCCCCTATTGAAAAACCATGGGCATCAAACAAGTGTCATTTGAAGCCTTGACAGCCCTATACCAGAGCAGGATTTCAACACCATAGACAGCTGTACACTGGAGCATATTTCAGGACCATAGATTGCCGTACACTAGAGCAGATTTCTGAACCAGGGACAGCTCTACACCAAAACAGATTCCAGGACCATACATAGCCATACACCAGAGCAGAGTTCAGGACCAGGGACAGCTCTATACCAAAACAGAGGCATGTTCAATCTGAAAATGAAAGTTTTGCTACAGTTTCTGTGCTGAGCGATATGTTTTCTCCCAACGATGTGCAGCGTTTTGCAACAGGCTCTGAGCTATATTTGCTCCCGTTTGGTGGATGTGTCGGGGGTGTAACCCTAATCAATAATGATGTCGGCCTATGCTTTTAAGGCCGGAGAACTCCTTCTCAGACGCCATAGGAGCAAACCCTACTACATCAGTTAGGATGTTCAACTCGGCACCATTTCTGTTTAAATAAATGGTTTACTACGTTTTTCCGGGGCTCAACGTGACCCAGATTTCAGGACTATAGATAGCCATACACTAGAGCAGATTTCAGGAACATAGATAGCCATACACTAGAGCAGATTTCAGGACCATAGATAGCCATACACCAGAGCACAGCTAAATAAAGGTGAGTAAATAAATCTGCTGTGTTTACATGCCAGTAGGGGGTGCTGTGCATGCCATGCTGGCAGCAAGGCTCGGTTCAGCAACAGGGTCAGCTTAATTTGCATTTGACTCAAGGAGAGATAGTTAATCTCCACTGAGATTCCTCTACACAGCCTTGCTTCCTGTCTGTGCTGAAAACATCTGTTGGTGGATAAAAATGGCTAGCAGTCAAGGACTAATTTGGTCTAGATATGTTTACAAAAAAGGTTCTTTGGCGGGGTTAAAATGTATAACCACAGCAACTGTCCATCTACCAATTATTATTCATGAACAGCTGTTTTCACCGAAGCACTCTGGCTCCAGTGAGGGGTGGGCTTTCTCTGCATGGGGCTGGACATCTTGTGTAAAGCAATTGGCTGAATTTACTAAACCGTCAAGACTAAATAATTGACAGAACTAATGACAGAACCAACTACAACAGAGAAAGGCAGTACTGTGAATGACATTTAAATATGTACTTTTTGTCAGTCAGGATGACTGGAGAATCCAATAAGAATAGCCCCAAAACCCAAAACGAGGTCACAGTGGACCAATGGCCACTCTCAGCTGCAAATGCATTGAACTGGGAGACAGATCGCGGACCTCCTCAAATTATTTAACATCCAACAGACTTCACAAAGTCCTAATGGCCAATTACAGAAAGCTAAGACCAGCAGTAAAGCCCCTGCTGTTCTTCTGGAGACAGCCCATTACATTATAATCACTTAGCAGATGCTATTACCCAGAAATGGAGAATATCGGTGTTAGTGTCAGGAATACAAAGTGCCATGTCCCCATGAAGGCACAGAGGCCCACTTTTAAACAAAGTGTAATATTAACCAGTAAAGAACTATTTGCATCATTAGCGTGATCACTTCATATTGTATAGCAATACCAATGCTATTATCCTGAAAGAAGAAAGAAAGAAAGAAAGAAACAGGGGTCAGAACAACCTGAAGACATGATGTGGCAGAACACACCCCCAGAGGTGTAAGAACATTTACATTTACATTTACATTTTAGGTACTTCAATGAGGAGTGGGGTGACATGAGCTGACCTGGGCTGAATGGTGATCAGGCGGACTGCAGCATTCTGAACCAGCTGGAGGAGCTTGATGGCACAAGCTAGGAGACCGGCTAGGAGGGAGTTGCAGTAATCCAGGCGGGAAATGACGAGCGCCTGAACTAGGAGCTCTGTGGCTTTCTCCGTCAGGACATGACGGATACGGCGCATATTGTAAAGGAAGAACCTGCAGGTTCTGGCAGTGGAGGATACATGTGGAGCGAGGGTGAGGTGGTTATCAAGAGTCATCCCAAGATTCTTGGCCATATGGGAGGAGGATACTACAAAGTCCTCAACAATCATTGAGAGGTCGATTGTCGGAGAGGACATAGCAGGGATGTAGAGAAGCTCAGTCATGGCAAGGTTAAGCTTCAGGTGGTGGGAAGTCATCCACACAGAGATATCAGCCAAGCAGGCAGAGATCGGTGTGGTGACCTGGGTATTGGGGGGAAGGAAAGAAAGAGTTGAGTGTCATCGGCGTAAGAATGGTAAGAGATAACAGACCCAAGAGACATGGTGTATAGAGAGAAGAGGAGAGGACCAAGAACTGAGCCCTGCGGGACTCCAGTTTGTAGGGGGTGGGGTGGCCGCTCCAAGTCAACTGGTAGGAGCGACCAGAGAGGTAGGAGGAAAACCATGCCAGTGCAGATCCTGTGACACTCATCCCAGTCAGCGATGAGAGCAGAATCTCATGGTTGACTGTATCGAAGGTGGCAGACAGGTTGAGGAAGATGAGGACAGCGGAGACGGATTTGGCTTTAGCAGAGTGGAGTGCCTCAGTGTCCGCGAGCAGGGCGGTCTCCGTGGAGTGGCCACTCTTGAAGCCAGACTGGTTGGGATCGTGGAGATTGTTCTGGAGAAGGTAAGTGGACAGTTGGGAGCAGACCGCCAATTCCAGAGTTTTAGATAGGAAGGGAAGAAGAGAGACAGGCCAGTAGTTATTCAGAGCAGAGGGTTCAAGAGTAGGTTTTTTTAACAGGGGGGCGACTCTGGCGAGAGGAGAGAAAAGGAGGATAGGGAGTTAGGGAAGGTAGGAGGGTCAGCAGTGGGAGAGGGTGGGGAGAAGGAATTGCAAATCACATCTACCTTGTTTTCAGAAGAAGAACAGCGAGGTCTGCCAGGTGTGTAGAGCCTGAGGATCTTTTTAGGGATATAACAAAGCTGCCCCTTTAGCTGCGTGATAGGTAAGCAGCAAGATTCAGAATCTAATACGAGTTGATGCCAGTCGAGGAGGGAGATAAGAAGGGGAGTGACAGGCTTGGGCCTGGGGAGGTTCTAGATCAGATGAGCAGCAGCAGTCTGGTAGCAGAGGCAGGGTGATCAGCAAAGATGGAGTTGCAGTAGTCCAGACTGGAGACGACCAGTGCCTGGAATAAGGGAGCCAGTCTATAAGAAACCCAGAAATCCAGGTCAGGTGACCTGCTGATCCTACTTATTGGGTAGTCTGGTCTGGTGGAAGAGGTAGTTGTGGTTTGTCTGTGGTCTCCAGGGAGGAGTTTAGGAGAATTTATCACCTTGACCCTGTCACCCGAGGCCATGAAGCCTAAAAGAACGGGGTCGTAAATCTGGTACTCTTTATTTCTGTCTGGCAGAAAGTTATTAGGATTGGCAGAGCAAGCACATAGCAGAAGGGGGGGGGGGGGTGCAGCATTGTGTCTGCTACAATGCTACACTAAAAAGCATTTTAGTGTTACAATGCATCTTTCTATGGTACAGTACGTGTTGGTGTATATGTGTAATATGGACACTGTGTATGTGTATATGTGAAATGCAGTTTCAATTCCCCAGTCATAATTGCCTACCTCTTACGGACAAATTCCACTTATCTGTGGGCCCTTCTGTTAATATAATGAGAGCTTTTAGAACAGTAATTCACCCCAGGTTCCTCCTTTATTCTGCTTCTCACTGCTTCAGCACAAATATGCAGCCTTTGTGATGACTGTACTGATCTTTTGGCACGGAGACCCAAGAACTGCTACAAATAAATTCAATATTGAGATCAGCCAAACAATATTATTTCTAGGTTTTATGCACAGACGAAAGGTCAGCCACAGTGCAAATAAAATGCTTTCTCCGCCAAGATCCGCTAGATTTCAATCAGGGTAAAAGAAAGGAGGGAGAGGAGCCAACACCAGCTCATGTCTTATACCTTTTCTGTAGGAACTAGATTATTCATTCTGGTTTCTTTATTAAGAGTGAATTGCTCTACTGTCATGATAGATGCACAGTGTGGATATGTGAGCTAGAAGATGATGGACTCAGTGATTTATTTCAGGATTTCCTTCCTATCGTAGAAAAGCTGTAATTCTGACAGAGCCTGCTCAATAATAACAATAATAAATACATTTGCCTGCAAGCAGTGATTCCTGGGGTCCAATCATCAAAAGCAACCATTTACAAACACAACGCTTTTCTCAGTTTTGGCCTAAGCACAAAGGCAATTCTTACAAAATGTGCTACCCTGACAGAGGCTATGATTGAATGGCTACTCTGCAATTTTAGGCTGATCTATAATGAAGCTATAACTGTCTCCTGAATTTGAAATATTTAAACAATCGTAACTCTGGCCCCAGTTGACCAAGAGCCTTGGAACCGAACTCAAAATATCCTGCTTTCGTTCATTTACAAGATCCGTTGTACATGATTTCTGCTAATAAAATCTGCTATATTGCAGATGTTTTTTCTTCAAGAATTTACCAATTAGCATTTGGCTGCATTGTTAATAGAATGTTACATGTCAAAATGTAGAATGTTTTTCAAACAATTAAAAATGACATAACTTTTACCCAGTTTGACTTTGAGTCCTTGAGGAAAATTCCTTCCTCAGCAGAGGGAGCAGAGTAGTGTGGCTCTAGGGCAAACAGGGCACAGGAGCTGGCCTTGTGAGGGCCCAAAATTCATCATGCGCAGTACAACACCACCAGGGGTCCAATCTGCACCATGTTATACAGCAGAGATGAGCAAGTCCGGTTCTGGAGGGCTGTATTCACCAACACTGATTCACTTTTAGATTAGATCACAGTAAAATGTTTCATATAGGGACCAGACCTGGGTGAAATGCATAATTGTTTTGGATTCAGATACTTTTCTATGCTCGACTGACCGACCAACCAAAATGGCCAGAAGGCAGGGCACTGCACTTTTTGAGAGTACAGTACAGTACAGTACAGTACAGTAAAGAAATGAAAAGTATTTGAATACAAACAATTACGTATCTGACCCAAGTCTGATAGGAACACCAAAACGGTTTTCAGCTTTCATTCATGCACTTATGAAGAAATGTCAGATGGACTAAATGGTAGGACGAATTAAGCAATTAAGACTGGAAGTTTGAACTAAAACCAGAAACAAATACGGCCCTTGTTGCCGATAGCTGTTTCAGGATCCAAGAGTTCAGCCATTCAAACAAGCCTAGCAAATTTGGTACACCTCATCCTTAGCAGGTAAAAGGTACTTTAGTCAGGACAACTCACATATTTAGATAAACATATTAATGAATATGTAAGTAAATTATTTTAGGTTTGGCGCTGAATGGATCTTCTTCAGGTACCACCCTGCACGCACCTGCATGCACTACGATACACCTCGCCTACTAAACAGGGGAGTAGCGGAACCACCAGTACCTAGAAGCAGATCCAAACAGCAGGTGTTAGCCGGGGTGGTGGAGGGTGAGCGCAGTTGTGCAAAGCAAGCGAGCACGCAGAGGCAGCGCAGGCAATGAGCAGCATAGGGAAGGTCTGACTGCCGGTTTAAGAAAGGCACTCTGAGATGCATGTGATTGGATGAAATTAATTTATGTGTTAATGTGATTTGTTGATTATGGCACACACGTGAATTCAAGCCTATTGGTCACCTGTCACAGAGTTCCCTGATCAAATTTGCTCTGCGCAATCCACAGGCTTTGCTCATTGGAGGCCAACAGGCAAAAAATTGAAACTAAATAAATAATCAAAAGACAACAGGGTTCCACCACCTGCAGAACTTGAACACCTTATTATACACAATATGTTGTGTCATCCATTTGGCAGACAGGAATGTTTGCTTTTGTGGCGGACGACATGCACACTTTTGTAGATCATCCTTATTACAACAGTGCGCCATATGTTTCTCTCATTGCTGCGTCTGCTAAAGGAAGCAGTGGGTAGCTGAGAAAAAGGCCATATGTTAATTATTTGCTAATTACTTGTGAATGATTTGCTGGCTTAGCAAAAAAAAAGCTACAATTATAATGATACAATTAGGAGAGCTTTCTTACTGTGGGCATATAAATACTGAAACTCAGCAAAGCTCCTTGGGGATGTGAATAAATCTAAAAAGCCTGCAATGTTGAGAAGTATATGACTCCTATATACTTTAAAATACACTGCTTTAGATACTGTTTGAATACTAAGTATAGTTTTTGTCATTACAGTTTAAAAGGAAACCAATACAGAGTAAATAGAAGAGAGCAAGTCTAGGTGAGTGAAAGAGCACTTCATGAGGTATAAACAACAGAGAGAGAGAGAGGGAGAGAGAGACAGATAGAGAGATAGAGGTAGAGAGAAGCCAAATGCTGCATCAAAGCCACAGAACTGCCAACACAGGACTCTACGGTAAAATGTTTGTGCTCTCCAAAGTTGAAAAATGTGAAAAACACTACAACATCCCAAATTGTAGATGTGCTCCTAAATTCTTTTTCCAGCTAGCACACATACATTTTCAGGAGCAAATGCACACGGAATGAGAGCACTGTAGAACCCTGCTACACAGCAGACTTTGGTTATATGGATTACACTTTGTGAGTAATGTGTGTGACTTGTGCTCTCCGCCACATCAGCCGATTAGCTAATGTTCCAAGCTAGCAACTACAAAACACCCCAGGTTATGTTCTATGCACACTAAATTGAAACCATGAAACCACAAATTAAGCATTCAGCCATCTAATGTAAACCAACTGCCTTGGTGCTGTGTGACACATGCCTTTACAGCTGCATAAAAGCCATTAGGTCCGTCTACACAAACCAGTCAATCGCACTCCACGGTTCCCACAAACAAACCGTGATGGCTCCTTCTATTTATGGGCAAGGACTTTATGTGATTGACCAGTCTTTAAGCCAATGGCAACGGCAAAAGCAGGAGACATTTTGTGCCATCTCATATCAGCTTCCTGAAACCAAGTTCAATTTAGAGAAATCACATTCAGCACTGGTCCAGTCAGTAGTAACATTCTTCATAATACTGTGTACAGACACTGTCAACCCATACCCTATTACAGTGCTAATAAAATCTGAATACTCATTCAAAAAATTATTTTAGAAAATATGACAAACACAAAAGAAAAAATTTCCCCTGTTTGGGCTGCTAGTTTTTATTTTCAAGAAAGGCTTTCCAAAGACATCCAACATTGCTCCACCTTGCAATCCTTTTTGAAAGTTTGGTAACTGGAAATGACCAGAACAATTTGGCAGAGAGGCCATTGCTCTAGTGATTTTATAGGAATAACATGAAAAAGCTTAAGTAACGACAGCCATATTTCATAACCCCTGACAGCTATATGGTGCAGATTGTGATGGATAGCGGAACAAAGGTCTGTAACAGTGAATTAATAATACGTTTTTTTTACTCATTACTCACTGTGCTACAGAAGTTCTTCTCCTGACAAAGAACAATTTGACTCAAAGATCAAAATAAATGCAACAAAACACTTCAATCATAACAGTGGTTTGACTGACAAAAGAATAACAACATCTACCTAAATTGAAACAGACACCCTTTGAAGCCATTACTTAGAATCTAGTGCTTTTTAACGGTGTCAAATAATCCCTCTAAACAAGTGTTTAGAATGCAATTATGTTAGAAATATGAATTAATAACACTTACAGGAAAAATGTACCTCTGTGAATGTAATGTCTATAAATAATATCTGTGTGATTGTAATTGTTCTGTGTTGACAATTTTACGGTACTAGAATACATAACGTTTACACTGCTGCACATAAACCTTAATACACTGGCCCTAATATGCATTAACCCTAACATAGACCCAAATGCAATAACTGTTATACACAAACCGTAATTAATTTGTATACATAGACAGCAATAAATACACAGAAGACATAATTACAGTACATTAACGATGCACAGACCCTAAGACATAAACATTTCCACAGATAAACACTAAAGCCCTCAGATCTACATAGGGATAAGCACATAGTTAATGATCATATCCAGGACACATACGGACATGCACACACTCTCGCTCTCTCTCATAGATACACACACACACACACACATACAGAACATATCCTCTCTTTGTCATACACACACAACCTCACACACACACCCACACTACATACACCTCACACACAGAGCACAGGAGCACATACACAAGCTTCGTACAAGTACACATCCACATATTCACAAACACACCACACACAGAGAAACATGCAGACATACACTTTCTCACACACAGATACACATAATGTACACAGACACACAATCTGTCACACACTGATTTACACTCACAAGACACTCCCTCACACGCAAACATGGTCACGTCATAGACACACACACTTTCACACACAGACACACTTGCATATCTCTCTCTCTCACACATACACACACACAGATTTACACTCACAAGACACACTCCCTCACACGCAAACACGGTCACATTTCATAGACACACACAGTTTCATACACAGACACACTTGCATATCTCTCTCTCTCTCTCTCTCTCTCTCTCACACACACACACACACACACACACACACAGACAAACGCAGACATGCGCGCGCACACACACACACACACACACTCACACACTCACACGGTAAGAAGAGGACAGGGCTACGCACACTGATGATCTTTTCCGAGGTTCCTCCTCTGGACACAGTGGTGCCGTTGAGCCCCACGAGAGAGGGCAGGGTCTGGGACATCCAGTTGGTGACCATGGCCATGGTGCTGAGCACTGCCCCGATTTTCAACAGCGGGACACTCATCTCCCCCCCCCCGCAAACACTGGCCTGCCCCGACCCCAACCCCAGCCCAGCACACTCCACCTAACACCCAGCCCAGGCAACGTTCCGCCAGAGAAACGCAATGAACCAGGCACACTCAGCGAGTCAGAGAGGACGGAGAGAGGCAGAATGAGAGAGAGAGAAAGAGAGAGAGAATGAGAGAGAGACAGAGAGGCGGAATGAGAGAGAGAGAGAGAGAGAGAGAGGATTGGATGAACGGACGGAGCTCCAGTCTAGTCACACTGCACTCTACTCATCAGTCTGTGTGACTCTGCAAGTACCTCGCTCCCTCCCTCTCTCACTCTCTCTCACGCTCTCTCTCTCCCCCTCTCTCCCACTCCCACTCTCTCTCTCTCCCTCCCTCCATTTCCCTCACATTCATGCACTCTCTCCTTTCTTCTGAATCTTGTTGGTTGAAAGTGTGGGAAGTGGGTGGGGGCTCTAACACTAAAATACACCTTTTCACCTTTTACTCTCACACACACACACACACACACACAGGGTGCGCAATGGGAAACATGAGTAAGGAAGAGGACGATGGTGATGAAGATGAAGATACCTGTGTACTGCTCTCAGTGAAAGCTCATCAATCATCACGCATCCTGGCAGCTGGTGCGTTAACAAAACTGCTGACAACCCATCAGTCTCAAAGTATTCATTGTCATGCATGCGGAAATGTATATTCACATCCATATTGCGGTTCACAGTGGCCGAACGTAGGAAGCAAATAAACAGGCTGGCATTAGATTATCTACAAACAGCTGGTAGATGTAATGTTAAAGCATCACGCTGACAGCCCATCTAGTCCACTCTCCAGAGTCACCTGCTCTGACGGTGGGCTGTGCGCTGCTGCCCTCGTGTGTTGGAAACGGGGTACTGCGGCAGACGTGCGAACAGCAGCACACAGCAGGGAACCGTCCTTCCTCTCCGCAGCAGATATTCCGCCCCCTATCCGTCTTTTAATTTGCGGTACGACAGTGAATAATTCGGACTATGAGGAGGGATCCGTTTTATGAGAGAGGCGCGGAACTTGAGCCCGTGCTGCACCGTGAATATCAGCACAGCGAGGCGGTTTGTGTTGCGCCTAAAAACATCCCCAAGCCGGGCCGATATTGATGACGCAGCACAGGCTGCGGTGTGGTGTCCGCTATCGTATGGCCGACTATGCGCTGACACAGCCAGGATTAGACTCTGGACCTTAGGGTGCATCGCTGCATCAGGAATGAGCTGGATACCATACGCTGTTATACTTTGTAAATTCAGCTTCTGAGTATGCCCTCACCACCAGTCTTAATAAGTGTCCCAAATTACCTGAAACCTCCTCTTAGCTATGAAAATGGAAGTCAGTATCAATTAAGCAGAAAATAAGAAGAAAACTGATATATTATAATAGTCTGTAAGAAGAACTAAGTTACCATAAATAAATACAATTTTCATTAACTGCCTCTGTATTTACATGCTTAGAATGAATAAACTAGAATAAAACTGCAAACTGACTTGGACAGGTATAGTGGGATACATTTTAACCATCACAGAGATGAATTAAACTGTACATTAATAGCCCTCAGGATCATTGTAGAGGGAAAATGCATATTTTATTATGATGAATACGGCTCTCACAGAGAGGGGGACATAAACACATACAATCACAGATACACACATACACACTCATGTACACCCACAAATGCACACACACAAACATATCAACACACACATGCACTGATGGACTGACACAAACATACACCAACATACATACCCACATATATCCACACACATGCGGAAAGAAACACATACACAAACCCACACACACATATCCACACACACACACACACACACACAAATCCACACACACACACACACACACACACACACACACACACACACACACACACACACAAATCGCCCAGGCACTTACTCGTAATTGAATCACAGGGGGTCAAAGGTTAACCTAAATATAAGCGGTTTGTCATATTTCCTCATTTATCGCATTACGTCTGGGCAAAGTGGACTGGGCGCCCTGCCCGCAGGATGTCTGTCCACCTCGTTTGGACAGCCTGTTAAATTGTAACCTTCCTACCTTTCCCATGAGAGCCTAAAAGACAGCAACACTGAGAAAAACATCACCTGCTTTCTGAACAACGCTGAGCAAAACGTCACCTGCTTTCCGTACAACGTTGAGAAAAACATCACCTGCTTTCTGAACAATGCTGAGCAAAACGTCACCTGCTTTCCGTACAACGTTGAGAAAAAAATCACCTGCTTTCTGAACAATGCTGAGCAAAACGTCACCTGCTTTCCGTACAACGTTGAGAAAAACATCACCTGCTTTCTGAACAATGTTTTTTTTTTTTTTTTAAGATATTTTTTAGGCCTTTTTTCAGCTTTTTTATTGGACAGTATATAGTATAGAGAGACAAGAAGAATGGGAGCAAGAGAGAGGGGAAGACATGCGACAAATGTCAGACGGTCGGATTCGAACCGCCGACGTCGCGGCTCGCAATGAGCATGCGGTCAGCGCTCTACAGGCTGCGCCACCGAGACACCCCTTTCACAATGTTGAGCAAAACATCACCTGCTTTCTGAACAGCATTGAGCAAATTAACACCTGCTTTCTGAACAACGCTGAGCAAAACATCATATGCTTTCAGGCCAAAACTGCGAAAACATCATCATCACACCAAAATAACTGCCAGAACCATTCTGTGAATCATCTTCTAATGTAGCACTGTCAAACACATTACTTCTTGCCAATCAAAAAATGAATCAATAAAAAGAGTGATGCTTGTGGGTACTTACACATAACTTACACGTATTGTGGTTATTGCATATCCAAAATAGAAGATTTACACACCATGATGCCCTCCGAGAACAGGGATACAGAACATGGCTGCTGGGTCCGTTTCCACATACACTCTACCAGCTACTCCGGTTCCCTTTGCATTTCACAATAGAATGGAACTTATTTTAATCCAGCCATTTTGTGTTCTGCTCATTCATATGTATTCACAGCACTGGTTACGTTTGGTCTGTTAAATGCAACCATAAGTATAACCATAAGTAATCCTGAAAGATAACACAGACTCTCTCTACATCTCTCTCGTGCACACACACACACACACACACACACACACACACACACACACACACACACACACACACACACACATACATACATACACACACACACACATACACACACACAATCCAGTTGTGTGTGTGTGTGTGTGTGTGTGTGTGTGTGTGTGTATTGACTGGCTGTGGGACACAGCAGTTAAAAGCAGGCAGGATGCTCTCTACAGGGCACACAGCCTTTGATGTAAATGGCAGGAATGCATTGAGAAAACCCAGGCAGCGCTTCTAAAACACTGCACCAGGCTGTTTACTCAGGAGCTTTCCAATGAAAGGGACAATGTTCAGGGAATGCCAATCGAAATGCACACTGCTGGGAAAACTGAGCAGCAGCCTGCAAAAACAGAAGGCAGTAAGCTCTCTGCATCCACAGGGGGCAGTAGAGCTCTTTCACAATTTACTAACAGTTTCTTAATTTCACAATATTCTTTCAAGCTCTGTGGAAATTGCCTTCATCTCAGTGAATGTCTGAGGCAAAGGACCATGGAGTTTCAAGAGACTTCCAGAGTCTGTTTCAGAGTCATATACACACTCAGAAAGCTGTCTCAGAGAGGAAACGCCTCAATCAGACAGAGGTACACTGTCACTTTTTTTTGTGATGCGTGTGTATTTTTTCTATTTTTAGGACAATGTGCATTCTTCAGTCATAACTCATTCATCTGAGATGTGCTCCTTTCTGATGAAATCACCATCAAAATGCATGATGTCATCTCCGCAGCAACCATCACAGCAATGTACAAAACCTAGCTTACAAAGCATTCATGGTTATAGATATTTACAGGCACACACACAAACATGTGCGGGCATATACAAAAGAATGGATGCACACATGCACACACACAGGTACACACATGCATACACACACACACACACACACACACACAGCATGTCTCAGCATGGTGTCATATAATCAATGCTCTGTGCGTGATGGACGATAATAGTTCCCATGGTTACTCCTAATAGATTAACTCATTCTGGAAGCTGGTATACATGCCTTTGTGCAATTACCGCATTTATTTTAATTACCACCCTTTGATGCATTGCTGTGTAATTTAGTATTATGAATCTAAGCATTCTGCCAGATCTTATTCTATTCACTTCATTAGAATTGCCCTGGATGAGAACATCTGGCAAATGAATAAATGATTACAATTGCAAAAACATATGTAGGCATGCATACACACGCACAATCGCGCACACACACTGTTACTCATTTCGTACCATTTTTGTTTAGTTTTTCTGAATTTGTCAGCAGTAAAACAGCTGACTTTAGCAATAATTCAGAGCTGCAGTTAGTATCACTGCAGGTACACTTGTGTGTGTGTTTGTGTGATGGCATATGCACACAATCCCTCGTTAATAAAAGTGTATTTCAATCACATAGTGCTTCTTATTAATTAGGGATTAATTACCCCCGTGTTTAATTACAGTGCTCCCCATTAATTTGGGTTTAATTACCATGGTGTTTCATTACAGTTTTCTTCATTAATTATTGCGTAATTATACAGTGGTTTAATCACACAATGTCCCTCATGAATTAGAGTGCAGTTTAATCAATCCGTATCCCCCATTAATAAAGGTGCAGTTTAATCACACAGTGTTCCACATTAATTAGGGTGTAGTTTAATCACACAGTGTTCCACATTAATTAGGGTGTAGTTTAATCACACAGTGTTCCACATTAATTAGGGTGTAGTTTAATCACACAGTGTTCCACATTAATTAGGGTGTAGTTTAATCACACAGTGTTCCACATTAATTAGGGTGTAGTTTAATCACACAGTGTTCCACATTAATTAGGGCGTAGTTTAATCACACAGTGTTCCACATTAATTAGGGCGTAGTTTAATCACACAGTGTTCCACATTATTTAGGGTGTAGTTTAATCACACAGTGTTCCACATTAATTAGGGTGTAGTTTAATCACACAGTGTTCCAGATTAATTAGGGTGTAGTCTAATCACACAAGTGTTCCATGTTAATTATGGTATATTAAAATCACAGTGTTACCCATTTATTAGGGTGTAGTTTAATCACAGTGTTCCCCATTAATTAGGGTGTAGTTTGATCACACACTGTTCCATATAAATTATGGTGTATTAAAATCACAGTGTTCCCCATTAAATAGGATGTAGTTTAATCACAGTGTTCTATATTAATTATAGTGTAGTAAAATCAGTGTTCCACATTAATTAGGGTGTAGTTTAATAACACAGTGTTCCACATTAATTAGGGCGTAGTTCAATAACACAGTGTTCCATATTAATTATGGTGTAGTTTAATCACAGTGTTCTACATTAATTAGAGTTTAGTTTAATCACACAGTGTTCCACATGAATTAGCATGCAATTTAATCACTTATAGTACTCCTAAATAAAAAAGGTGTAGATTAGGGCAAGTTTTCTTCTCAAACTGCCTTATCTTTCATAAATGTAACATTTAAGATGGTTTTTGTGCTTTCGTGTGTGTGCGTGCATGCAAGTGTGTGTGCGGTAATGTTTGTGTACCAGTGTTGCTGGTTACCATGGTGATAAATGCATTTCTAGTCATCTTTCTCTTCCCCAGAGATACATTACATTCTATCATATCATATGAATATTTGATGCGTACATGAAATGTGTGCAAAGTATTAAACACCCATCTCTAAGGGGCTCAATCTTTTTTATCATAAACATTTATTTACTGCATATCCTGATACTGCTCCGAAACCACACCACCAAATGCTACCACTACTATATACTAACACTACTACTATAGGATGTCATGGCTTACATGAGTGCAGGACCATTTATAATCAAAAGTACAAACAATTTAAACCATTTCAATAGTAAACATACCACTATACACTATACAGCTAACTCTAACCAGACCTGGGTCCAAATAGTATTTGTTTTGAATTGAAAAACTTTTGTGCATTTTAAGCTAATTTAATTTAATTTGTTCCAATACACTAAGCTTGCCTGGTGTATTGGAACAAATTAAATGATCCTAACAGTGTAAACCGCTCCCCTTTGCTTCTCCTGGCAGGCTCAAATGCACCAGGCAAGATCAACAGAGCGCAGAAAAGTATTTGAGTCCAAAACAAAAACCATTTGGACCCAGAGGCCGGTTCCACAAAGCAGGATAACGGAGTTAGCCTGACAAAAGCATTCCGGATTTTTTGGGCATAAGAATGTGCATATATTCTGCTCAGAACATATAAACAAATATCATTTGTTTAATTCTATATGTTGAGATATATTACTTGACCGTAATGACTCCTGCAGTAAGCGCACTCCATCGAGAGGCTTGAACACTCCAGGCTTTGAGAGTCCTGCCTCGCAGTCAATCTTACTCAGCCCAGTGCTGCACCATGTCTGCAGTCATCACTATCAACACAGATATCAACTCTGCAGTCGCTATCCGCCACAGACAGATGGGCTTGAGAAAGTACTATCGACCGCAAACAAACAGGCAGAGAAAACACATCTGAGACAGTGAATATGAGGCAGTTCTCGTGAGCTCTTCCGATCCATATTCTGCGCATCTCTGGTGGGACAGGTATACAACTGCCAGAGCTTTTAAAGCGCCTTCAAACACATCGGCTTTAATCAAACACTGCAACCAGAACTACCAGCACAACAATAACTACACACTCAATACACCAGCACTAACAAGCACAACAATAACTACAAACTCAATACACCAGCACTAACCAGCACAACAATAACTACAAATTCAATACACTAGTATTAACCAGCACAACAATAGCTGTAAACTCAATACACCAGCACTAACCAGCACAACAATAGCTACAAACTCAATACACCAGCACGAACCAGCACAACAATACTAAACACTCAATACACCAGCACTAACCAGCACAACAATAGCAAAAGAAAAACAATACACACATGCAAGCTTTACTCTTTTTCCTTCCTTTCCTCACTTTTACTTCTTGGTTTTTAAGATACATACTGCCACTTGTGCAGAGACACAACCACATTCACATTTCTCTCTATCCTCCACTCTCTCTCTCTCTCTCTCTCTCTATCCCTCTCCCCTCTCTCTCTCCCTCCGTTTTAGAGTCGGGCATTGTCTGAATAGTGCTGTGAGTGTTTGCTGTCTATTGATTTATTGCAACCGGCCAAATTAAACACAATCTGAACGCTTAATCAAGCAGGACTGTCCTGACCAGTCACAGCACAGGCACAGCGAGTGTGAGATGGACGAGTAATTAGACTCTCTTTAACGGAAGCCAGATAAGAGCCGACACGGCTCTCTGCCTTTCTCTCTTCCTCCATCCGATGTGGTTTTGCGCTTCTTTGCGCAGGACCCCTACTGACCACCACTAATATACACATATAGAACATGCACTCAAAGACAGACACACACACACACACACACACACACACAACCATACATGCTGAGAAACACACACAGTAGCACGCATGCATACACACACAGTCTCTCACTCTCGGCAGTATCGGAATAACCCAACAGCTGCAGCAATAATGACACTAATGCCGTTATTAAGACTAATGACTGAGGTGAGCTGGTGAATTTTAGTCAGAGAAGCACGTACACATATATTATGTTTGTACCTGCTGGGGGGGGGGGGGGGTTTGGGAGAGGGAGAGGGAGAGGGAGAGAGAGAGGGGGGGGTACTTGCAGTCACACAGACAAAAGAGACTGTCTCAGCCACAGAGCTGTTTCTGACAGAACTCTCATAAAATAACACAGAGAGGGCAGCCACTGAACCACATTAAACCACATGCACATAAATAAAAGATTCAGCCCCCCCCCCCCTTATTTCTCCTGTTCTGTAAAATCAAAGCAGCTCTACATTGAGTTGTAGTTCTTTTATTCTCCTACAGCGAGTTACCATTCTGCAGCACTGATATCACAGTACCTCTTTCTACACGACCGAATGCAGATTCACAACCCTTTAAGGTGCAAGATTGCAAATATATGATCAGAATGTTCTTAACTGAAAATTCTAATGCTGCTGTAACATTCACTACAGGCAATTAAAAGCAATGGAATTCTAGAACATTCCGAAAGCCTTCAGTACTCTTGAAAGAATTGCAGTCGTCTTCTCAGCAGCACTGGCAGGTTTTTGTCATGTGTTGGCATTTACAGGCCTTCGGGCTTCATTTAAGTCACTGAAAAATCTATACACCTTGTTTTCCAAGGCTTTAATTGGCTGCTGATTTGTAGGAAACCACAAAAACCTGCAGACACTGAGACCCTCCAGGGTGAGTTTGACACCTCTGCTCCTCCAGGACTCTTGTTCCATAGTCAGGAATTCCATCCAATCCGTGAACAGGCTGCATACTGTAGTATGCATGAGAATCAGTATTGTAAATACTGGCCATTTCTGGGCCATTTCATGCAGAGAGTGCGGTATGTAATGCTCAGAGTGGGGTATTTAATGCAGAAAGTGGGGTATTTAATGCAGAGAGTGGGGTATTTAACACTTAGAGTGGGGTATTTAATGCAGAGTTTGGTATTAAAGGCAGAATGGGGCATTATATGTGGAGAGTTGGGAATTTAATGCTCAGAGTGGGGTATTTAATGCAGAGAGTGGGGTATTAAAGGCAGATAGTGGGGTATTAAAGGCAGAGTGGGGCATTGTATGTGGACAGTGGGGTATTAAAGGCAGAGAGTGGGGTATTAAAAGCAGAGTGGGGCATTGTATGTGGAGAGTGGGGTATCAAAGGCAGAGTGGGGCATTGTATGTGGAGAGTGGGCTTGCTCATGCGACGCACACAGTAACATGAACTGCAGCAGCGCAGCGGGGTAAAACCATGTGCCACAATCTGATTGGTTTCCAAGCCAGAAGGCTTCTGTATAAAAGGGAAAGACACTCGGCTTTGGACATATTTATATTCCAATCCACTTGGCTGAGCTCATTAAAGATTCATAGCATGGAAGGATAGCAAGGTCACAAAGGAACCAGGCCAGGGTGTACACAGCACAGCAGGGGAGGAACAGAGAGCTGCGTTCACCTACTGCATCAGCCTTAAAACATGCAGCCGCCACAGAAAACAGGGGGAGGAGAGGGACAAGAGAGAAGAGAGGAGGAGATGGAGAGACAGATGGGGAAGAGAAAAGGAGAGAGATAGAGAGAGAGGGGGAGAGATGGGAGTCTTTATGATGCCTCTGTTGAGGGAGGCACACATACCTACACATACACACACACATTAAACAGAGTGACAGTGCACAGATGTGTCTTCTTAGAAGGATGAGATCCCTATTTTCTTCCCATTTGGAATATCCAATAGGTTTTGAGTTCTCCTGCTCATGGCTACATCTCCCCCCCCTGTCCATTCGTGAGGGCGCCCCCTCTTCAAAAAAACAGAAAACTGTGCTCTGCCAGCTAGGCCTGCACATAGGAGAGGAGGCTGCCTAAAGCAGAGGGGGTCACCAGTCACCCTCTGCCCTCCCTCCCCAAATGACAAACACCTTCCCAGCCAAACAGAGGAACACTCCCTGCAGGAAGAGCTACCAGCTTCAAAATGTACACTTCCTAACAGTAACATCTCATAAGGACTACCACTGTTTAGTCACATACAGAACATAAAATACCATACATACAATTCAATAACATCACACTATTTCTCTGTCGTATCCTTAACATAGCTGATAAAAGTTAACTTAGAAGATGACAGGAAAACGTATCCAGGAGCCAAATATTTCAATATGCAGCATTATGAGATTACTGTAATGATGCGTGCAAAATGATTAAATAAATCCACAGCAACGATGCATGAGACAAGATAAGAGACACATTTAATGTAGTGATGTATGCCATAGTGGAGTCTCGACTTTTAGAGACATACTGTAAATCAACCATTGCCTCGACATTCATAGACTCTGCATCATCATCTCCAAATGATCACTGCATCATCATCTCCAAATGATCATCATCTCCAAATGATCCTCATCCCAATGGCTACCATCACTCACGATCACGCCACTGCCCACAAACACCCAGAATCACACCAAAACCTACAAACAACATCACACTCTTCACACTACGCCATTCTCCACAACATTTTCATCCATTTTCATTAAGGGAGTTTTCCACCTTGCATACCATCTGCAACAGAGCCAATTTAGTGCAGGTGGGGTGACGAGAACCAGGTGCGCCACCCAGCAGCCGGTAAGCATGCATTTGCACTGCCAGCTTGGAAGACCACCGGGCATTATGGGCCATTTAACAAACATGGTCAATAAGCACGAGAGTGCATCGGCCTCATTAAAGCTTCATGAATATGTTGTGCATTTCCACACAGACACGTAACGTATTACTATTTCAGCATTGTTGCGGTAGACTTCATGACAAGAGAGATGTTGAAATTCATCATTTGTTTATGTCGGCCGTGTTTCACTGGGAGAGGGATGGCGCTGTTCTTTATAAATCTTTAATATTTACACTTCCAACGTTTCATCCCCCATGGCCAATTACAGGCCATTTGCTGAGGGGGAAACAGCCCCACTGACAGTGAGGTTTTTACCTCATAGGCCGTGTCTGAGACTGCTTACTGGCCTACCACGGAGTGTACCACTTGTATACTCAGTAGTAAGCAGGTAAGCTTGGACAAGGCGACAGTGAATGGCAGTAACTGAGAGAACTTCCTTAATTAGCTACAGCGCCACCTACTGCAGCAGGCGTCAAAATTCAGGTCATGCAAAGCAGTCATTCTGCTGTGGACAAACAATCATTTGGTTAGTATCTGGTCCTGTCTGGATATTTGATTCGGATACAGTCATATGAACATTTGATGAAAATATAGTTGTATAGACCTTAGGTTAGAATGTGCTCCCAAGGATATTTGGTAAAGGAAATATACATAAATTGAATGTATAGTACAAGACAGAATATGATCATGAGACGGTTGATTAAAATATGGTAGACATTTATTTGACATATGATCCTATGCATATTATGGGTTCATGTGGATATTTAATGATACATTTGGTTAGACATTTTCTAAAGACATGGTTGTACAGACATGCATTAGCATGAGGTTGTGTGGACATTTGCTTCGGACCTGGCTACATGGGCTAGGAGAGAGTGGTGTAGAACAAAGGGGTAAAAGTGAATCCTTGTGGGGTCAGAATAAATTGCAGGACTTTAAGCATCCAGTGGAATACTTTCAGAAGACACCAGTGGGATTGTCACCACCAAAAAACAATAATTGAAACTAGTCCGATTTTTTTCCGTCTTGTAAGTTATAACAACAGTTGTAGGGGTCCATATACTGGAATGGCGTTCAGGGGATTACACAAAGGCCCCAGCAGAGCAAGATGGTCCTTGCTAGGCTTTCTTTTTACTTTCAGTTAGCCCTGCAAGAAGGTAAACTTTACTTTACCTGGTAGTTTGAGCAAATGTTGTCACGGATACAAGCAACGGGTTAGACTGACTGAAACAATGACACAAAAGCAAGAACGCAAGAACCGCAGTAGGATCACGCAAGCTGCAGAGAAGACCCGATCCAAACAAGAATCAGACTGGACCATTACTCACCATCCACGGCACTCACGTCTTCTCTGAATATATATATATATACATATATACACACACACACACACATACACACACAAAAAAAAAAAAATCACTTTCCAATTCAGTGTGATCGGACGCATAACGGCTCCTTAACTGGCTAATGAATGGTGTCGACTATTACTGTTAATAGTTTAATTATTATTTAATCTTGTCAAATATCAAATATTTCAGCATTACATATTCATAGAGTGGAGACATTTAACTTGCTAAACGTCAGATGCACACAAACTGCCGAGTGTCACTTCACGTCCATCACCCATCCGGAAACGCTGTTCTGACTGACTGGACCCAACACAGCCGCACATAAGCGCTTCCAGGCTGAACCAACCCTGTCACTCGCTAGTTCACTTCTCAGGAAACTGATTCATTGCATCCAGTAATGATGTGAACACTGTCAGGTTTTGTTTTTGTTAGCAGTAAATCGTGGTAAGACTGTTCGGACAAATATAGGACTCTTGCCAAAGTCATACAGCACGCGCTGGTGCGTTTTATTAATATTACTGGTGTTGGACGCCCTTCTCCCTTAACTTTCCCCCCAGACGACAACATCAAAGACTCTGGGAACGCCTTCTTTTCCCGCACAAATCAATCTCACAAACGCTGGTTCAAGACAGGCGTACGCGAGAAGAACAGTTAAAAGCAAATAATGCTATAAAGCATTTTACAATCGATTGCTTTCCTTGAGACATGCGCTATAGACTACCTTATTTGTGTGTGACAGATGTCGAGAATCAGCTTTTTATTTTTGCACACTTCTTATAATACTAACGGCATACTAAAAACATCGCAGTGAACACAAACAAAATGTAATTGTAATTGTGCAGCCTTTGTTGGCGGATGCACTTCACGCAGTGATTAATCGAACAGGATGAATAGCTTTACATGCCTTACCTCGCAGGGCACGAGCGATAACATCAAGAGCAGGAATATGGCACTAAAAAGATGCATTCTGTCCGATATTACACGGCTCCAGGGCGCCCCGGCTCCGCAGCGAATGCAGGGGCAATTTCTTAAACCCAGTGCTTGCGATTTGAGAGGTCCGTTCTTTGTCGAATGTGCACCATGAGCGGCATCCCTAGTAAATCTGACTGGCGTTTACTCTACTCTACGGTGCGGTGCCCGCTGTTCGACCGTGAATCTAAGCAATGATCAGACTTAATTATTCTCCTTCTCCTCGTTCTTAGACAAACAGCTGGCCCGGTCTACGGGAGAGAGTTATACGGATGGACAGCTGTCGCAACGAACAGACTGTCCACTGTAAGCTGTTTTTTAAATCACAATTGCTAATTCGGAGGTGGAATTTCAGAGAGAGAGAGAGAGAGAGAGAGAGAGAGAGAGAGAGAGAGAGAGAGAGAGAGAGAGAGAGAGAGAGAGAGAGAGAGAATCGCAGAGGTTGGAAGGTGATCGGATCGCTGTAATTGCAATGTTCCGACGCTAGGCGCAGCACCTTGGGTCTGCAACAGCCTTTTCAGATCTCTGAAATGTGAGTAGGCTACGGCACAGGCTATGTATGTAAGACAATGGCAAAATGATTTCGCTTGGAATGACAGATAGCACGACACTCCGAGCGATGGTTGATGTTCATGTATGGAGAAAGTGAAACTCCTGTCAGTGACCTGCACCCAGTCAGAATGTGGAGAACAGAGCTGGAAACACAAATATGGAATAATGTGTATCGTTCCAATGTGTGCACGCTTGTGTGTGTGTGTGTGTGTGTGTGTGTGAGAGAGAGAGAGTGTGTGTTTGTGCATACAAAAATTACACCCCCAAGTTAACTCCATGTTTTACAGATAATTGGGGATTACTCTGATGCTACTGAATCTTGGTCTCATCTGTCCACAATACCTTTACCAGGACTATGCATGTTCTTTGACGTACTAACTAGTGGTTTGCATCTTGCAGTTCTGTTTGTGAAGTCTTCTGTGGACAGTAGTCACTGACACATTCACGCCTGCCTCATGAAGAACGTTTCTTATCTGTCGGCTTGTGAGTTTTTCTTCATTATTGTGAGAAATATTTGGCCATTAACTGTAGAGGTCTTCCTTGTTTAACTTTACTGAGCTCACAAATGATCTCTTCTTAATGATGTTCCTAACAGTTGATTTTAGTAAGCCTAAGGTTTGACCTACGTCTCCGGCTGTTCTTATTTCTCAGCCTCGTTATGCCTCCCTTGACATTGTGCCTTGGCACAACTATGGTTCTCATGTTGCAATCAAAAGCCTATAGTATCAAGACTAGATATTGAAGTCTCTCTTATACCTACACTAACCAAGCAATTGAACACACCATACTAATCAGAAACATGTGAACCTATTTGTCACAAATATTATGCTGCCCTGAAATGGGGGGGCTATAAAAAGTGCTGTAATTTCTACATGGTGAAACCAAAATGTATAATACAATACCCTGAAATAAAAGCTGAGAATATGCACTTTAACCACATGTGACACATTGTTTGAGTACAAATCTAAAATTGTGAAGTACAGAGCCAAGACAAAATATTTATTTGTCCAATCAATTATGGAGCTCACAGTATATGTTCATTTTTAAGGAATGAAACATGAGGTATACATATAAATATATCCTCATGATATTTCTTTCACTGTCTTCTGCTCACTGTAAGTGCTCCTTGTAAAATAATTAAGTGAACAAAGCCAAGGAGTTCTCTCCACTATTAATATAGTATAGTAATATAGCATTACATTCAACAGTGGCTTTAAGCTTTATACGGTCTAGTTTGAACTGTGTTGAATAATGGAAGGAATTAGTGTCAAATGCCAGATTGAGGGAAAGAGGAAAAGAGAAATGTGGGGTTTTTCACAGTATCTTTTTATTTATGTATTTATTCTGGAGGAGTGGGGGGGGTGGGGGGGTTCTAAGGAGAGGAGCTCAGTGTAACAGTTTTGGGGTGGGAGTGGGCGATGGTGGTGCTGTATTTCTTTGTGCTGGGGGATTGGAAGAGGGTGGCATTTCTATGACCACAGGCCTGTCCAGAAATCCTCAAAATATCAATAATGTGAGCTATGAAATAATTTGGATACTAGAAGCAAAATAACAGACCACCCCTTTCAGAGGTATGCGTAGCTGTTCGATTCGGAGAATGCGCCAAAAAAAGAACAGGCATAAGTGCTCCTGTGCAGGGCACGTGGAGGTGAGCTGATGTCTTCAGAGGGAGCGGGTTTAGCAGGTCGTTAACATGCAGCGACTCTCATTAGCCTGCGCGGGAGCTCATTAGCATTCATGCTAGCTCATTAACATGCACAGCAGCTCTTTAGTATGCGCAGGAGTATAGCTGACAGAGGAGGAGGTTTTTTCTTTTCTTTTTTTTCTTTTTTTACTGGAGGTCGGGAAAAATGTGCAGACAGACAGGATCCTTCTCTCAGAGAATTCTCCCAGACAAGCTTCATGGTAAGCTCTGTTCTGACAGAATTTTACAGGATAAGGACACCAGTGCGATTATCTAACAAACTTTAATAGAAACTTGTCATGGGGGTCATAATGCATTCCGAATATAAGTGTTACGACTCAATGTCGTTGAATCTAGTCCGTATGGATTTAAATATTCCGCTCTGCCATCTATTCAACTTCTATTTAATTTGCATTGCACACTGTCCACGGTTAAATACCCTACCCTGTTTATTTAAATGCTCCAATGCACCACACTCACCCTCCATTTAAATACTACACACAGCTTCCTACATGACCTACATTTCATGAACCAAAATGCCACATTGCATTAAAAGAGCCTGGCTAGCAGTGGAAATGAGACATTTTGGTAGCATAACGTGGTGTGTGTGTGTGTGCGCGCGTGTGTGCATGTGTGTGCGTGTGGGTCAGTGTGACGTTCAGGGTAGACTCAGCGTTTCTGAGGAGTTATTGTCCAATTTTTTGCTCTGCTTGGCATTTCCTCGAGTTGCATTATTGAAACAGTCTAACCTTGTGTCTAGACCAAGCCCAGAGTGTGAACACACATCTCATAAATCAGCAGAGCCACACACAACAGCAAACAAAAATGCAGGAGCGCAAAAAACCCTCTATCTTTTTCTTTCTCTCTATTTCATTCTCTCTCACTCCCACTTGCTTTCCCTTACCTTTTTCTCATCTCCCACCATTTTGAGATGGTTTGGTACTTTATAGGGTAGGGCTGTACGGATCTGAGGAGAAGACTATGAAGCACATCATAACCCTTTTAAGAGTAATTTTTTGGAATGTTTAAGTCAGTGTTTCAGAATAGACCATTGTTTTCAATTACCAGTATAGTTCAGTTATTATCACAGTACAACAGGAAAGTTAGCACTGCTCAGAAAAGAGACCTGCCGTTCACTGAGGACAGCTAGTCGCCTGTGGGCATCTGGCAGACTGATGTGGAGAAATAGTGCCGTGGCAACCTGAGATGGACATGGAGGCAAAGAGACAGGGGTGCACAGAAGGATAGGTAAGCAAAAAGTGTCAGGGAGGTGCAAAGACACAGGAGGTGTAGATGAATAAGGAGGTGCAGAGGAATAGGGAGGTGTGGAGAGACAGGAGGTGCAGAGGAATATGGAGGTGTGGAGAGACAGGAGGTGCAGAGGAATAGGGAGGTGTGGAGAGACAGGAGGTGCAGAGGAATAAGGAGGTATGGAGAGACAAGGAGGTGCAGAGGGACAGGGATGTGTGGAGAGACAAGGAGGTGCAGAGGGACAGGGATGTGTGGAGGGATAAGGAGGTGCAAAGGAATCGGGAGGTGCAGAGAGGCAGGGAGGCACAGACAGGCACATGGAGGGACATAAGGAGGGGTGTGTTGAGCTGGCAGTTGGTTTGTGTTAATGAGCAGCTGTTGAAAAAAAATGAATGCTCAGATTCAAGATTTCGGCATAAAAACCCTGAAAAACACAGGGCTTCTTCCGGACCTGTAGAGGCCGGGCAACAATCGTATTTTCTATTATCAAGTGACTGACTTGCCTTGTTAAAACGCACATGTGCAAGATGGCTCATGCAGTACCTACGAAGATACAGAAAGGTGTGACAAGATTGCAGAGCAAACAGCTATGCCTCGTCAGCCAACACTTCAAGTCCATGCTGGCTAGGAGAAAGCAAGCAATTCATACAACAGGGGAGATTGCAGTAAAAAATGACAGCGTCTTCATTAAAATATATAATAATACTAAATCGGAATAGTACTGACACTGTGCTCAGTTATAAGCACTGTAAAGCTGAATAATACCGACGCTGTGTTCAGTTATAAGCACTGTAAACCTGAATAGTACTGATGCTGCGTTCAGTTATAAGCACTGTAAAGCTGGATAATACTGACGCTGTGTTCAGTTATAAGCACTATAAAGCTGGATAATACTGAAGCCCTGCTGTTCTCATATCTGCCAAGGGTCACCGAGCTTTCGTCTCTGCTGGAGCAGCCTGGGACGTTTACTGAAAAAGCCTTTTGATGTCCAAACAATGGAAGCAGCGCAAGCGCATTCTGCATGTCATGCGTGTGAGAGCCACGCTTTGCAGTGCGCCTGTCCCTGTGTGTTTGTATTTCATTTGTGTGCTCTTACAAGGCTTTGTGTACGTGAGTGCGCGCGCGTTTGCATTTCCGTTCACGCACAAATAAGATAGTGGGGGAGCTTTGTGTGTACCAGCTGAAAGGCAGGTTGAATTATTAAAGCACATGTACAGTGTGCTCACATACATGTGCACATACAAGCGTGTACACACACATGCCACTCACTCAAGTATAGACACATACACACAAACATGCAGAGGTACAAACAGCGCAGAAGAAGATCATCATTAATTAAGTTTCCTCTTATCGGAAACCATGTGGCACCAGTTCATGTTTTCAAGTACACCTGTTAATTTATTTACCAGCTGGTATGTGAAACATTCCTCCTGCTATTTGTGATTTGGTTGTGGTTTCCAATCCCCATCTTCTCCGACAGAATCGCACCTGCAGATGCTCACAGCACAACATCAAAAATGAATTTCATATGTTTGTTGAAAAAAATTAAACATGATTTGGTATTTAAAAATGAATTATGCTTTACAAATTGAATTTCATGACAGTAGTGCAGCTGATACGGAGACATGAGGAGTGGTGTGCATAAACACACAACTATTATAAATACTATAAAAACTATTCTACCAATTGAATAAATACATAAGGTTTTATGTACATATGTAGTTTTCATTATATGAAATTATATACATATATATTCAATTATATTCCTGTTGAATAGTGTTAAGCATGAACAGATGTCAACCATACTGTAAATACCAGCTGTATTCTGTATTAATTGAACTGCATTAATTTGTAAAAACCTTGTCATCTCCCACTCAGGCAACCAAACAATAATAATACAAAGTTCCATTCACATTGCCATGGCAAACAGTCCTTACCTTAAGTCCAACACCTGTTCTCCACTAGGCAATGGGCTTATGCCCAGGAATAACAGAAGAGGGGAGTATGCCCAGGTGGTACAACAGGTGTAACTGTTATATCAGGCTCAAAACGACATCAGAAATCTACAGGTGCATATGTTATGTTTAGCTGGTAAATACAATGTCTGTCTTAAAGGTCCATTCTACATTGGGCACAGCTTACAGTTATATACCCCTCTGTTGTAACAATAACACACATAAACACACACATGCACTCACTCACTCTCTCTCTCTCTCTCTCTCTCTCTCTCTCTCTCTCTCTCACACACACACACAGATAGACAAAAAGCCAGGGCTTCCACAATAAAGACACATAGGCGGTCAATGCTACAGAGAGATGGAGGCTGAAACGCAGCCTGTAAGATGGCTGCCGGAAAAGTGTTAAAGATGATTACTGCATAGCACGGTGGGGTGTTGTAAGAAAGAAAGAAGTCCACGAGGTTTGTCTCTGTGAACTTCTGAGAGATTAAGATGGGGGCCTTCCACCTTTTCCAATGTAAGGACAACTTTGAAGAATAAGACTTGAGTAGATGTGTACTTTATTTAAGAATATTTTATTTCATTCAATCTTCACTTTTCACAAATACACTTTTTTCATTCAGGCAAGAAATATGTTTACTTGTTCTTAAAGAATAACTGTACAGTATATAAAATTAGTAAAACTTACTCTGTACACTTGGGTGGAGAGGATAGTGGCAGTTGGGAAGGAAGGGTGGGAAGAATCAGCCAAAACCATCATTTCTGATTATAGCCTGTCATATGTGCAACAATGATTATTACCTGTCATATGTGCAGAAGCCATTATAGCCTTTCTGTAACAGTGATTAGAGCCCATCACAGGTTTAATAGTGGTTATATTCTGTTCTGCGTATAATAGTGGTTATAGCCTGTCACATAGTGATTGTACTGTCACATATTGAATGGTAGTGATCTTAGTGTAGTCTCTTGTTTCCTTCCCAGCATTCACTGGGGTAGTACCCTCCATATCCACAGCGCTGCCCCTCTGCCCCATCCTGTCTCCCCCAAACAGACACAAAAAATTTAAATGAAACAAAAATTTGAGAATGTTTTTCTTAGCACCATCACTGAGTAAGACGCACGCAAATACAAAACAAAAACGACAACAAAAACACACAAGGTTAGAGTACAGTACACTTGATCCTGGATAAACAGTTGACACTCTGGAGAAAAACTTGCGCTTTCGAAACAGGAGTCAGAGACGGAAAGGGGACTCTAGGGGAGGCCCACCATTGGCCGGCGTCACATCACCATGACAACAGACAACAGACTGGCCACACCCACAACAAGCTCACAAGCTCATCTGAAGGCTGGCGCAAAAGGGTCTGATGGCTCTCAACAGCAGGTCACATGACACGGACTGTTCAAAGGACCAGAGAGTAACCACAAACCTGTATGCCACAATATTCTTAAATACTGTGCAATTTATTGTCTTATGTTTCTCTGTTAAAAAAAACAAAACACATTTAAGATAATGTTCAAGAGGACCAATATTATGAGGTAACAGAATAAATATATTTGATGCATTTTGCAAACAAAATTACTATATTTTCATAAAATACTGGGGCCCATATTTGGTAAAACATAATCTATGCTCTTCCCTCTTGGTATTTTGGTACACCTGATAAAGTAGAAAACCTCTTACAGTAGAACATGATGACTCTTTAAAAGGGATTTCGAATGTTCCACAGAAAACTATCAGTTTCCAAACCCGGCATGATTAAGGTATGAAAAATACATTTAATATTGCTAAAAGGGAACGTGGAAGCGTTCCGTGGAACATCATGTAAAGCACCTACAGAAACTTGCAGGTTCTTGACTGAACCCTTTCCTGCTCTGTCCTGTTTTGGTTAAGTTGTGGTCAAAGGGTGAACAGAATCTCTATTCATCTCCCACAATGGCGAAGAATCCTTCTCCTACAGGCGAGAAACTGGTGACACGCTGACTCCTCCCACACCTGGGAGTGGCAAACTGTGTCTGTCTGGAGCTGTGCTTGTTTAGTCTAATATATTTCACCTGATAATCTATGTGTGACCAGGGAGAAGGGAAGTAATTAAAACATGGCACTAAACAGAAATGAAATGTTTGTCTATCTGAATATTTCCCTTTGCAAAATATTCCTCTTCTTTCTGGCTGGCATCCTCCAATTGCCGCAGTTCAATTAGTCATGGGACCTTGTTTCCCACTGGATGTTCAAAAGTCATTAAAAATACCACAAACCCACCACAGATTCAAAAAAATACATATAAATATTGCTTGTGGCAAAATGATGAGTCATTTTTTTTTTGTTGCAAAAAAAGGATGTGCAGATGTCTCCCTGCTGGACGTTAACCGTTGAAACAGACGGGGCCGACCTGGAAGCCAAATTTCTGATTGCTGTTTCCGAAGTCTGTGACGGCCACGTCTACGATGGGGAGCACGTCAGCTCTGGGGGAGTCCACCTCCAGGACCGTCCGCTCCTGGCCCTTCCGAGACTGTGGAGACAGAGGCGGGTCCCGCGTTCAGTCAGTGCCGGTCGAGCCGTCTCTCTGCCTGACGCCTATCTTACTGCGTGTCAGTCTGCCCATGTACTCGCTGGTCTATCTGACTACACCTGACAATCGCAATTTCTGGGTGCAACAGGTTTATTGGTGACTTCTAATATTGCAGTTGTAGCTGTATGATAGAGGTCATTCTTTTAAATGAGCTTACCATGCTGTCTGACTGTGTGTAGTGTGAGTATGTAGTTATTTTGCTACTTGCCTTGGTAACCAAGCAAATCACTCATATGGGAAAAATATGAGTAAAAGGCTTTATTTGACAAATTGAAACTAAAATGCAATTGGTGAGATACTTTTATCCTATAAAACTGAATGTTTTCCCAAACGTCATTTATACATGATGCGTGCCTATAAAAGTGATGGACAAATACACATTATTATGCATTACAGTGGCCTTATTTTGGCTGTGTGTGTAGGGGGGCCCACCTGGCAGCCGTCGTACAGGGCCTGTAGGAAGGGGGTCTTGGCCTGCGACAGCTCCTCGTCGTTGCTGCCCTTCAGGCGCAGGGCGTGCTGGTGGCTGCGGGTGGCGCTGTTGTACCACCCGGCCGAGTTCTGGCAGGAGTAGGTGAAGGTCTGCGTCCCCATGGCGCTCAGGAGCTTCAGGAAGGTCAGCTGCACCACTGCTACGGGTTTCCCGTCTGCGTCCACGTAGGAGAACTGAACCGGGAGAGAGCACATGGCTCAGAACCTCAGCACACGGCTCAGAACATCAGCACACGGCTCAGAACCTCAGCACATGGCTCAGAACCTCAGCACACGGCTCAGAACATCAGCACACGGCTCAGAACCTCAGCACACGGCTCAGAACCTCAGCACACGGCTCAGAACCTCAGCCCATGGCTCAGAACCTCAGCACACGGCTCAGAACCTCAGCACATGGCTCATAACATCAGCACACGGCTCAGAACCTCAGCACACGGCTCATAACATCAGCACACGGCTCAGAACATCAGCACACGGCTCAGAACCTCAGCACACGGCTCAGAACCTCAGCACACGGCTCAGAACCTCAGCCCACGGCTCAGAACATCAGCACACGGCGCAGAACCTCAGCACACGGCTCAGAACTTCAGCACACGGCTCAGAACATCAGCACACGGCTCAGAACATCATCACACCGCTCAGGACATCAGCACACGGCTCAGAACCTCAGCACACGGCTCAGAACCTCAGCCCACGGCTCAGAACATCAGCACACGGCTCAGAACATCAGCACACGGCTCAGAACCTCAGCACATGGCTCAGAACATCAGCACACGGCTCAGAACCTCAGCACACTGCTCAGAACCTCAGCACACGGCTCAGAACCTCAGCACACGGCTCAGAACATCAGCACACGGCTCAGAACATCAGCACATGGCTCAGAACCTCAGCACACGGCTCAGAACATCAGCACACGGCTCAGAACCTCAGCACACGGCTCAGAACCTCAGCACACGGCTCAGAACCTCAGCCCATGGCTCAGAACCTCAGCACACGGCTCAGAACCTCAGCACATGGCTCATAACATCAGCACACGGCTCAGAACCTCAGCACACGGCTCATAACATCAGCACACGGCTCAGAACATCAGCACACGGCTCAGAACCTCAGCACATGGCTCAGAACCTCAGCACACGGCTCAGAACCTCAGCCCACGGCTCAGAACATCAGCACACGGCGCAGAACCTCAGCACACGGCTCAGAACTTCAGCACACGGCTCAGAACATCAGCACACGGCTCAGAACATCATCACACCGCTCAGGACATCAGCACACGGCTCAGAACCTCAGCACACGGCTCAGAACCTCAGCCCACGGCTCAGAACATCAGCACACGGCTCAGAACATCAGCACACGGCTCAGAACCTCAGCACATGGCTCAGAACATCAGCACACGGCTCAGAACCTCAGCACACTGCTCAGAACCTCAGCACACGGCTCAGAACCTCAGCACACTGCTCAGAACCTCAGCACACGGCTCAGAACCTCAGCACACGGCTCAGAACATCAGCACACAGCTCAGAACCTCAGCCCACGGCTCAGAACATCAGCACACGGCTCAGAACCTCAGCCCATGGCTCAGAACATCAGCACACAGCTCAGAACCTCAGCCCATGGCTCAGAACATCAGCACACGGCTCAGAACCTCAGCCCATGGCTCAGAACATCAGCACACGGCTCAGAACATCAGCTCATGGCTCAGAACCTCAGCACACCTCTCAGAACATCAGCCATGGCTCAGAACATCAGTACACGGCTCAGAACCTCAGCACACGGCTCAGAACCTCAGCACACGGCTCAGTCTATGCATAATAGAGCATTTTAAGTATTGATCACAACGCAACCCTGACCTGCTGCACATCTCTATCAAAATGCCCTGACCTCATATACCAGGGGCTTTTCAACCTTTCTAGATTCAGGAACCACCACCCAGCCTCAAAGGTATCCAAGGGATCCCCATCAGAAGTTATATTAAAAAATAATTTTGGAACAAGTCGGGCCAGGGTCCCCATACAGTACATTCATGGACCCCCAGGGACTGTTGAAAACCCAGACCCTATACTGATGTATACATGCACAGTGTACCAAAAAGGTTTCTGTTATACTTATACTTCTGTTATATATATGCAGTGATATACTCTACCTGTTTGCCTTTGCGGTACTTGCTGTACCAGGTGCCTGGCTTCTCTCGGTTCCAGGCTGCCAGTTTCACCTGCATTATAGAGACAGAAAGAGCATGACTGAGACTGATGTGTTCAGGTGTATAAGAGGAGATCAGTGAGACTGATGTGTTCAGGTGTATAAGAGGTGATCAGTGAGACTGATGTGTTCAGGTGTATAACAGGTGATCAGTGAGACTGATGTGTTCAGGTGTATAACAGCTGATCAGTGAGACTGATGTGTTCAGGTGTATAAGAGGTGATCAGTGAGACTGATGTGTTGAGGTGTATGACAGGTGATCAGTGAGACTGATGTGTTCAGGTGTATAACAGGTGATCAGTGAGACTGATGTGTTCAGGTGTATAAGAGGTGATCAGTGAGACTGATGTGTTCAGGTAAGAGGTTATGAGAGAGAGCAATGTGTTCAGGTGTGTAGTTTGTGATCACTCACTGATTCAATCCTTTTGTCAGGGAAGAGGCAGGTATCTCCTTCAGCGGTGAAGTTGCAGAAGACCTTGAAAGAGTCTCTGTGACAGCCCTGGTTTGGGTCGATCCAATACTCGCCTGCATAATGGAGACATTTTATGAATATGATCATATCAACAATGAAATTCAAATATCTAGCGGACAACAGGTATGAAGTCATAATAAAGAATCTGAATAAATCTATCTGAATAAAGTGTTGTTTTCTTCAATAGTTATTTTAACGTTGGGGATGAACAGAGATATTATGGTATTATATAAATATATTTGGTATCTGATAATGATCATGCAATGTCTATGGTGATATGCATGGTACTAGGTCTAGTGCAATATCAATAACATAGATGGAACAAGACAGCAATCTTTTTAGATTTCCCATACACTTTTTATGGCCACTTCCATCACAACCCGCATAAAATAAAGTCTCCATCAATCCCAGTATTTTTTAGTGAGAATTGGATTATATGTTGCTTGGCATCGGGAATTTTCTGCAGCCATTGCCAGGCAATGTGCAGCAAATTGACATTTAACTTTAGTAGCCAATATGACCAGTATATCTTCTGGGTTTTACAGTAAAATGGGGAAAGAGTGAAGCATATTCAATTGTCAGTGAAACACCTTTAGATTGATAGGGGCTTATTAGCTAAGCATGGCAGGATTATATCTAGGCAACTGGGCTTGGAACTTAAAAGGGACTGGGTCCATTCCCACTTGGGTGGTAATTGGCTAACTGTTCAGTTTGTTTATTTGCCATAATTAAATGTTTAGAAATGCATACGCTTCCCAAAGGAAAATCATCGGTGTGTCCTACAGTTCTTGCTACACTTCTGCTGCCTGGTAGTACAATCCGTGCAGTAAAACAATCTGCCCTGCCAAAGAAACTCAAAGTTATGAGATCGATGGAGACTTGCAGGGTGACTTCAATTTAAGGGAAGCTGAATCTCCTGTCGCTCTGTTCTCTGTGGCGATAATCTACTGCTGTGTGTCTGGCTTCTGACCGTCTTTGTAGTCCGGATGACACATGAGGAGCTCCTTGCAGGTGCGGGCGGGGCTCTCGTAGGTCCCCATCGGCTTCCTCATGACTTCCACCTCCGTCTTCATGGAGGTGAGGGAGGCGAACACCTCCTCCATCCCCTCGGGATCTTCCAGAGCCTGGTCCCCCTGCAGATACTCATCCTCCTGCTCCTCCTCCTCCACGCCAGCCCCGTCCACCTGGGAGTGCCTTCGCCTTTTCCTCCGTCCCTGCGGCAGAGGGAGCGGCTCCATTGCTGAGGCGGAAGGACCCTGTGGCCCAGAGCGAGGGAGCGGAAAAGAGACGTTAGGGAATGCAAAACAGCAAAAAAGAGAGAGAGAGAGAGAGAGAGAGAGAGGCATTGGGAGACTCACCGGAGGTCCTGGGGGGCCGGCAGGTCCTGTGTCTCCTCGTGGGCCAATGGGCCCCTTAAAAAAGGAGCAGAATACTGTCAGAATCTATACAAACACCCACCACCCACATCTACACAAACCTCACTCAGTCACCCACATCTGCACAAACCTCACTCAGTGATCCACATCTATACAAACCTCACTCAGTCTCTCACATCTATACAAACCTCACTTAGTGACCCAAATCTACACAAACATCACTCAGTCACCTGCATCTACACAAACATCACTCAGTCACCCATACATACAGTACATAAACCTCAAAAACCCACAAAGGAAGATGCCTCCACCCACCTGGTTCCCTTTTGATCCTTTTTGGCCAACCATACCCTGAGATGGAGAGAAGAGGGGAAGAGGAAGAGAGAGGGGAACATGATTGTTAAACACATTGTCTTCTCATAATTTTGCCATGTATTACATTTTTTGCATTTTTAATTGTGCAATGACTAATACAGAAATCCAAAACAGCTGGCACAATCTGGAAAAGGTGGAGAGGGTTGGGTGGAGGTGGGGGAAGGTACAGGTGGGGATGAGTGGAAAGAGTAGGGCTCACAACACTCACAGATAGACCTGTAGGTCCAGGAGGACCATTGGGACCAGCAAGACCACCTAAACCCTGAAACACAGAAACAAGCAGTGTATAAACCGGGGCTACTACTATAAATTCCTTGGTTCAGCTCATTAGTGTACAGTACGATGTGGGAGTGCTCCTACCTCATCGCCTTTGGGCCCCTGCAGGCCCTGGTTCCCTGGCAGGCCCCTGTCACCCTTCTCACCCATCTCCCCTGGGGGGCCGATCAGACCAATCAAACCACCATGACCCTGGAGAGAGAGAGAGAGAGAGAGAGAGAGAGAGAGAGAGAGAGGCAGGGAGAGAGATAGTGCACAAGAGATTGAGAGAGAGACATTTCCAAGGCATGCTTGGGGTGTGAGGTAAAAGTAGTTCAATGGGTTAGGCATAAAGGTGTGACTGACCTTGTCTCCCTTCCGACCGGGGTCCCCTTTCAGTCCCGGCAGACCTGGAGGTCCCTGCAAGGATCACACAAAGGTCGCACATGAGGACTGGGGAGGGTCACATGCTCTCACTGTTTAAGTACAGGCTATACAGAGACTGGTACCAAACCAGATACTGTCCTCACTGCACCGTCTGTGTGGTCTGCCTGTGTCAATGTGCTTGAGAGCCAGTGTCTGGAACACAGTCAGGATACTGTGAGCCTGTGCGTTTACAACATGCCTACGAGTGACTGATTCAACTGTCCAATCATTGTGTGTTTGTATGGAGAGGCAGGACTTTTGATTTGTTAAAGTCAGTGTTTGACAGCTCAAAAAATGGCTCATTACTATTTTTGTGGGATGTGGAGGGAGAGACGGGGGGTGGGGGACTCACCATGGGTCCTGGAGGTCCAGTCTGTCCTGGGGGGCCGTTCAAGCCTTGTTCTCCCTGGAAATGAGACAGAGATGGATGTTTTCAGGTGGACTGAGAATAACACCGGCCTGGATAAATCAACATTTCTCCTCAAATTTTAATTAAGTGGAATGAGTGTGTGTGTGTGAGTGTGTGTGTGTGTGTGTGTGTGTGTGTGTGTGTGTGTGTGTGAGTGTGTGTGTGTGTGTGTGTGTGAGTGTGCGTGTGTGTGTGTGTGTGTGTGTGTGAGTGTGTGTGAGTATGTGAGTGTGTGTGTGTGTGTGTGTGTGCGAGTGTGTGTGTGTGTGTGTGAGTGTGTGTGTGTGTGAGTGTGTGTGTGTGTGAATGTGTGTGTGTGTGTGTGTGTGTGTGAGTGTGTGTGAGTGTGTGTGTGTGAGTGTGTGTGTGTGTGTGTGTGTGTGTGAGTGTGTGTGTGTGTGTGTGAGTGTGTGTGAGTATGTGAGTGTGTGTGTGTGTGTGCGAGTGTGTGTGTGTATGAGTGTGTGTGTGTGTGAATGTGTGTGTGTGTGTGTGTGTGTGTGTGAGTATGTGAGTGTGTGTGTGTGTGTGTGTGTGTGTGTGTGTGTGAGAGTGTGTGTGTGTGTGTGTGTGTGTGTGTGAGAGAGAGAGAGAGAGACTTACTGCAGGTCCAGGAATTCCACGCAGTCCCTGGGGGCCAGCCTTGCCTGGGTGCCCCTGGGGTCCCACTGGCCCTGTCTTCCCAATCAGCCCCTCTGTCCCTGATGCCCCCTATAGCAGGGGAGGAGGAAGGACAGCATGAGTGGCATGACTCTACCTCATGGACCCCTAAACCTGCCCCAACTCCACCATAAACCTCTGCTCCAACTCCACCTTAAACCTGCCCCAACTCCACCTTAAACCTGCCCCAACTCCACTCTAAACCTGCCCCAACTGCACTCTAAACCTGTCCTAACTCCGCTCTAAACTTGGCCCAACTCCACCCTAAACCTCTGCCCCAACCCCACCCTAAACCTCTGCCCCAACTCCACTCTAAACCTGTCCCAACTCCACTCTAAACCTGCACCAACTTCACCCTAAACCTCTGCCCCAACTCCACCCTAAACCTCTGCTCCAACTCCACTCTACACCTGCCCCAACTCCACCCTAAACCTGCCCCAACTCCACCCTAAACCTCTGCTCTAACTCCGCTCTAAACCTCTGCTCTAACTCCACTCTAAACCTGCCCCAACTCCACCCTAAACCTCTGCCCCAACTCCACTCTAAACCTCTGCCCCAACTCCACCCTAAACCTCTGCTCTAACTCCACTCTAAACCTGCCCCAACCCACCCCAAACCCCAACTCACCTTTGCTCCTTTGGCACCTGCCTTCCCTTCTTTTCCTGCAGCCCCAAGATGTCCCTGGGGGGGTTCAGGAGTGAGAGATAGAAAGAGAGAAAGAAAGAGAGATTTATTAGATATATATTATGTCCCCTCTAGCTTATCGCAAATGGTAGATGGGTTATGTCAGAATTTAATGATCAAATCCATGTACTGTATAGCTGTGCATGATAAATCACCAGTGCACATTTGTTATGGCAGAATTCAGTATGTGTGTAGACATAAATTGTCCGTTCTCACCATTTATCAACAATAGTGAGAGCTTGTGAATCCATTCTAAAACAGTTGCAGACGAATACGCTAACAATCTGATAGAGTGATCCATCTGATACTTGCCTTCCCTAGATACTGTACACACAGTGTCACAGGGATGGTAGTCTGCCAGTTAGTTATTTGTGCAAATGAGAAAACTGGAGACCGAAGACCAAAGCAAGATGAAAGGAAATAGGTTCATCATAAGAACCGGCCCTGGGGGGGGGGGGGGGGGGGACAAGCATGCCTCTGACTGAGCCAGTGTAAATGAATGCACCTCTAAACCAGGGGTGTCAAACTCAAGGCCTGCTGGGCTGCAGTGTCCACATGGTTCATTTCCATATGGCCTTGGAAACAAGGTTTGTAAACTCTTTAGCCAATCAATGACTTTAGCACTAAAGAACGATCGACCCTGCAGGCCTCCGGGACTTAAGTTTCTCTCAGTTTTAACAGCTCCCCAATTTTTCATTTTAAAAATAAATACAAAATAATTTTTTAAAGAGAATTTATTCATATGGAAAATGTTCAGAAACAGATTCATCCTATACAACCCTTTTATGAATATTCATATATTTTTCAGCTATTTTGCATGTGAAATTAATAGTTTAATTTTGGGAAACCATTAGCAGCAAGCTATCTGTATACTTCTAGCGAGCCATTTCAGCAAGGAAGGAATTGATCCTAGAAGCACTAAGCATACTTGCTAACTCGTTACTGAGCAAATGCAAAACTGCTAGATGACTAGATATCAATTTTAGTTTGACCTTTTTTGGAAACAAGAAGCATATAAGCTAACATTAGCTAGTTCATGAAGAAATATTACATTACATTATATTAATGGCATTTGGCAGATGCTCTTATCCAGAACAACGTACAGTTGATTAGACTAAGCAGGAGACAATCCTCCCCTGGAGCAATGCAGGGTTAAGGGCCGGGGATTGAACCACTGACCTTGAGGGTCCCAGTCATGTACCTTAACTACTACGCTACAGGCCGCCCTTTTATCAACAATAGTGAGAGAAATATAGAACATAAACAAGCTGGTTAACAACATTTGCTTGCTGCATCATTCCACATAGCACTAAGCAGGTAGCTAGAGTGTTAGCTAACAATTGTTTAATTGTACAAGCACCCTGATAGTTGCCTAGCTTCATAAATTAGTCAAGCGAATAAAGCAAGGCTACCAAGGCTAACGTTTTTCTAAATAAACTAGTTGGTTTTCTGTTGGAATTCTGAGCAGCTTGAGAAGTTTGCACATTAGATAATGGGGAAAGCTTGGGTGAATATTGGGCTCACCCTGTGAACACAAAAGTACTAGGTTTCCCAGCAAACTGATATGACACAGCTCCAAAGCTGTAGAACACAGCGATTAAATGTTTGTGATACAAAAACTATGATGTTATTATTTTACAGATAACAAGCCTTGGCATGTTTTCCATGGAGACTAATTATGTACTGCTAGTGTGGATATGTTATGTTACAGTTCAATGAGTGAGTAAATAGGTAATTAATGTTTCAGCAAAACTCACCCTCCTTCCTGGGGCCCCTGGGGGGCCTGGCTCGCCTGAGGCCCCTGGTGGCCCCTGCAAAGTACAGCACAGATAGCATTAATCATCTCTGTGGAAACTGACACAGCACTTCCAGCAGTGTTGTACAGTACATCACCGTAGAAACACACTTACTGATTTTCCAGGGTCACCAGCATCTCCTTTCTCTCCTGGTCCCCCATCTACTCCCTAAAATAACCACAAAGTGTAAAACAGCACAGAGGTGAGGCGTACAGTGTAAAAGGTGCAGACTGCAGAGTATAAATGAAGTGTAAAACAGTGCAGTGGGGAGGTGTACAGTGTAAATCACAGTTTCTTTTATCATACTCACATTCATACCGGCCTCTCCTGGGGGTCCAGGGTCTCCCGGAAACCCGATGGGTCCCTGAGGGGGGATGGAAAAACAGAAATTATAGAGAGAGTGAGAGAGATTGACAGAGTGAGAGAAACGGATAAAGAAAAAGCACAAGAGGGTTTGATAGAGAGAGAGAGAGCGTATTCGGGGAAGATTAACTCGTCTTTTTCAGTTTAAATCAGTGAGAGCTTCCAGTCACTTCAGCACCACTGCACAGTACACAGTGCGTCTTCCTTCCTTGTCGTGTCCCTTTTGTTATCAGAAATGTCAGGAAAATTGGTTGGTTGTTGGTTTTATTAGCTTTACTGCATTGTCATTTGGCTGTGATTACAGTACAGTTCAGTGTGTCTAATGTCCCTGTCAACTGGAATATGAATAAAAATGAATGAATGAATAAATGACATTATTATTCTGAGAGTGTAGCCCTGCTGCTCAGTGGTACTGTTTGTATGCATTGTGCATAAAGGGACTCGCAGCTGAAGGTGACTTAGAGAACTCGCAGCTGATCCTGCCACAGGAGTGGTCTTGATGGGAGATATACACACAGACCACACACACACACACATACACACAGGCACACACACACATACCCCCATAAACACACACATGTATGCGCGTACGCACACGCACACACACACAGGTCACTATACTCCATAATTTACAGATGGAGAGCAAAATAGAGGGAGTAGGGAGAATAAGGAGAGGCAGCAGAACAGCACTGAAAGAGAGGCTAGGAGAGAAACAGAGGATGCGGATCTCTTGCTGTGACTCACTGGGTTGCCTTTGGCACCGTCCTCCCCAGCAGGTCCCTTAGCTCCGGGGGGCCCGGCCGCTCCAGGGAGCCCCGAGTCACCCTTCTCGCCCAGCTCTCCTTTCTCACCCTAAAACACAGGAGACCAGCCGTGAGTTTCAGCCATCCCACGGAGCGGGCACCACGATGAGGCATGAGGGAGGGGAGAGAGATGAGCTCACCGAGGGGCCGGCCTCTCCAACCTGTCCCGGGCTGCCGGCCTCGCCATCCTCCCCCTGGAAGAGAAGAGTCACACATAGTCAACCAGGGTACCCAGTGACATCCACACACACTGCCCAGTAACATCCACACACAGTCAACCACGGTACCCAGTGACATCCACACACAGTCAACCATGGTACCCAGTAACATCCACACACAGTTAACCACGGTACCCAGTAAAATTCACACACAGTCAACCACGGTACCCAGTAACATTCACACACAGTCAACCACGGTACCCAGTGACATCCACACACAGTCAACCATGGTACCCAGTAACATCCACACACAGTCAACCACAGTACCCAGTAACATCCACCCACACCACCCAATAACATCCACACACAGCACCAGTAACATCCACACACTGCCCAGTAACATCCACCCACAGCACCCAGTAACCTCCACCCACACCACCCAGTAACCTCCACCCACACCACCCAATAACCTCCACCCACAGTGCCCAATAACATCCACCCACACCACCCAATAACATCCACCCACAGTGCCCAATAACCTCTACCCACAGCACCCAGTAACCTCCATATACACCACCACAAATGGTGTACCAAACCCAGCCCAGTGTGATCAGGGCTGGGCTCCAGCACATTGCAGTGGACTTACCTTCTCCCCCACCGGTCCAGGCTGACCGACTCCACCGGGCATTCCTTGTGGTCCCTACAGAAACAGAAGCAGAGACACACCTCATTAGTTGCTCTCTGTGTAGAGAAGCATTGCAGGCTTTTTAACGCCTCTGGGTAATCATACTGCAGTGATGCCACTCACAATTGAGCCTTAGCCAGCGTTAGCTATTTATTCAGAGTTTCATTGTCTAATTATGCTGATTGTCTTAGCTTTTTGTTTTGACAAGAAACGGCATGCTGCCACACACCATCGCTAATTTAGAGATTGCTAATCACGACTCTGCATTTTACAGTATATATTGTCAACAGTATTATCGGGTAATCTACTTCTTGCTGAATAAACACTAGAGGACAGATAATTATACCTTCTCCATGTGGAGGGGCTTAACTGTCTAACTGCACTGAACTGGAAGAGATCCCAGTAAGATTAGCGCCACTAATTACACAAGGAAACATAATTGTTTATTTTTGGCTTTGTGTGGTGCTGTCTGACAAAGTTTTGTAAATGTGTCAATGCACTGTGGTGAAAGGTGGCTTGTACACTCAAGTACCAGCAGATTGAGAAAAGAATCGCCAAACAATGGTGCCAGACCATATTTTTTGTGCTTGCTGATTTTGCCTGGTACAATTGAGCCAACTAAGTGGACCAGAAGGTAGGGTTTGCACTTTTTGAGAGAGTTATTTCATAGGTTCCCATACACCAGATAAGTTCAGTAAAGCAGAGAAAAGTATTTGAATCCAAAACAATTATGTATTTGACCCAGGTATGAACATCCATCCATCCATCCATTATCTGAACCCGCTTATCCTGATCAGGGTCGCGGGGGGGCTGGAGCCTATCCCAGCATACATTGGGCGAAAGGCAGGAATACACCCTGGACAGGTCGCCAGTCTATCGCAGGGTACACACACCATTCACTCACACACTCATACCTACGGGCAATTTAGACTCTCCAATCAGCCTAACGTGCATGTCTTTGGACTGTGGGAGGAAACCGGAGTACCCAGAGGAAACCCACGCAGACACGGGGAGAACATGCAAACTCCACACAGAGAGGCCCCGGCCGACGGGGATTCGAACCCAGGACCTCCTTGCTGTGAGGCGGCAGTGCTACCCACTGCACCATCCGTGCCGCCATCAGGTATGAACAGTGCACTGAGATTTGTATGGCCTTCGAGGTGACCGGAGATTCTAGTTTTCACACTGTTAGCAAACCATGTCTCCTTTCCCTCTGTAGTACAGCTCTGTGATTGCACTGCACTGTGCTACATTTTATAAATCACGAGAACAGGCTTTATGACCGCTCAGTAATGAAATAACAGATCTTGACAGATAACAGTTGTCTCTACACATTTCCCATGCAGAATATGAACTGCATCATTGATTAGCGGCAATATATATATGTAATAATTCATTATTTGTTTGCTGTATCTGATATATGCTTTTGGCAGCAGAGAGTTTTCCCACTCTAAGCCAAGATAGTGTATTAAATTGAAAGGGAGAAGATGAGAAGGGGGGGGGGGGGCAGGCGAGGGGAGAAGGACTAAAAAAACTGACAGGTTGAAAGACAGTGAAGGGGATGAGATGAAAGAGAGGAAGCGTCAGAGAAGACAAAAGAAGAAAAGAAGAGGGAATGAAAGGAAACAGGAGGGCTAGAGGACAGCTGTTTGGCTGTTTAGTGAGCTATGTGCATATGCTTATCCCATCCTGTGAGTTAGCTGGATAAGTTCACCCTTCCAAAGTAAAACCAGCTAGTCCTGTTGTCATCTTATCCAGCTAACTCTGTAATCCAGCTTTGTGATGTGCCCCCCTGTATTCCAACGCAGCTCTGAGTTATGGTTAAAATAAAACTGAGGGATGGACTGACAGACGTTGACAGACAGACGCAGGCACCCACCTCTCCGCCGATGGGCCCCTGGGGACCCCTGGGGCCATGCTGACCTGGTGGACCCTGGAAAGAGAAACACAAATTTACTACATCTTCTGGCACACACACACACACACACACACACAAACAGGCCTGCGCCTATGAAATTATTATTCCGGCCATCTGTCTGATTACCATGGAGACTGTTGGCCTGCATATTTTTGTTTGTCTGCCTCTGAGTTATAATGAAAGCTGACTCACTCGCACACTCCAGAGGGTCACATTCTATCTAATCTTGCCGCCAATGACTGAAGCAAGGAACGTCTTGTCTGGAATTGGTTCTTGGCTGACAGCATTTTGAGTGGGTCCAATCTGGTCACAGTCTTATTAACACCAACCGCTCACCGCACCCCCCTCCCCCCCCCCCCCGTGTCTGCGGTCTGCGACCGACAGCGTGCTACACCCCTTTGCATTATGGCGGCACAGTGGGGGTGTGTGTACTGCAATTCAATCTCTTCTGCCTTCGGCCAAGTTTTGATTCTCTGCAATTGAATTTGTAAGCATGTATTGACATTCCCTGGATCTCTAATTACCATTCCACACACGTACAGGCCAGATTAGAGGAAAAGCGATGATAGATTTAACAGAGATATCATTATAGACTAACCAGACATCGCCTCCTACTTTCCTTCTGTCCTCTTTTTCTTAATTTGTTCCGGTTAATAATAAGCAGAGTTGCCACAGCTTCCAGTCATCCATAGAAACTGCGCTGTACTTAATCACTAAATTCATTTTCATGAAGCATAATTTTTGCAATGTTTCTATGACAACAGAAGGGAAACTACATTTTCAGTGGTAATGGAAAAAATTACCCCATTTTGTTTAATGCACAGTTTTACTTAACTGTGGTAGTAATAGCAGGAAACAATTAAATGGCTGTATACAATTATTTCTCCACGCTTTGGCCTTTCCATTAATTTGGTAGTTAATCTTGGCCTGATCAGTCCATAAAACTTTGTTCCAGAACGTTTGTATCTCATCTCTGTATTTCTTTGCAAATTGTAATCTCTCTATCCGATCTTACTACTGATGAGTGGTTTTCATCTTGTGGTATAGCTTCTATATTGCTGTTCTCTAAGTCTTCTTCGAATGGTTGATTGAGATACCTTCACCCCTGTCTTGTGGAGATTGTTTGTGATGTCACTGACTGATGTTTTGGGGTTTTTCTTCACAGCTCTCACAATGTTGTTGTTGTTTTCTTTGGTCAATCTGTTTGATGTCTGTTTCTCAGTATGCCAGCGGTTTCTTTCTTTTTCATGACATTCCAAGTTTTTGTATAAGCCACCCCCAAAGATCTTTTCTAAGCTTCAAAATGGCTTGCTTTTCTCCCAATGACAGCTCTCTTGTCTTCATGTTGGTTTATCTTTTCTAACACAAATGCAGTCTTCACAGGCAAAACCCAAGGCTAAGACCAAGAGTAGACATTCAGAACTATTTATTGTTTAACCAATCAGTCTAAGAGGACACATCTGGCCAATAAAAAACACCTGTCAGTCACATGTTCCAATACTTTTGCTCACCTAAAAAGTGGGTGGTCTGATACAAAGTGATATGTTCTAAGTTGTTTAACAAATCTAGATAAACATACCAGGAAATAAAAGCTGACATTCAGATCTGTCATCTCATGAACATCTTTTGACCTCAAGCTGTCTTCAGTGTATAGCAAAAACAAAGGAATTCACCTTGCTGTTCCAATACATTTGGAGGGGACTGTAATTCAGATTTATTTTGAAAGCACAAAGATAATGCCATGTCACCAAGAGCATGATGCCTGTGCACATTTTCACATTAAACGCTCATTAAACATTGAACTTTCACTGCTCATGCTGCACTACTTTGTAAGTCGCTCTGGGAAAGAGAGTTTGCTAATAGCAAATTGTAAATTGTAATTGTACTGCAAGACCATCTGCTAAATCTAAACTATAGACATATTATATAATATAGCCTATGATATCTGTGTGTTTAATAACCTTTGGGAAAAGTGAAATATGAGGCTCACCATGAGTCCAGTGTGCCCACTTTCTCCCTTCTCTCCTGGAGGTCCTGGCATGCCCTGCAACCATACACAGGAAGCATTTACACACAGGAAGCAGTTACACACCAGGAAGCAGTTACACACAGGAAGCAGTCGCACGCAGGAAGCAGTCACACACAGGAAGCAGTTACACACAGGAAGCAGTCGCACACAGGAAGCAGTCACACACAGGAAGCAGTTACACACAGGAAACAGTTACACACAGGAAACAGTTATACACCAGAAGAAGTTACACACAGGTCCCAGTCACACGTCAACGTATGGCCCTTCAGTCTCATAGGTAATTTATTAACACTTATTGCATTCATTAAATAGGGGGTGTTGGGGTGCGGGACAATATCAGATGTTAGAACGGTGTATTTTAGGGGCACTGTCAGCATTGCCGTACCTGCAGGCCTATGGGGCCAGTTGCTCCTTTAAAGCCCCGCAGTCCTTCATCCCCCTTCTGGCCATACATCCCCTGCTGCCCCCGTGGCCCAGACTCCCCGTCTACACCCTGAAATATACATACACCACACACCATTAACACGCTGTAAAAAACTCACACACCATTAACACACCATAAAACATACACACACCACACACCATTAACACACCATAAAACACACACACACCATTAACACATCATAAAACATACACACACCATTAACACATCCTAAAACACACATACACCACACACCATTAACACACTCTGAAACACACATACACCACACACCATTAACACACCCTGAAACATACATACACCACACACCATTAACACACTGTAAAACACACACACACACCATTAACACACCCTGAAACACACACAACATTAACACACCCTGAAATATACATACACCACACACCATTAACACACTGTAAAAAACTCACACACCATTAACACACCATAAAACACACACACCATTAACACACCCTGAAACACACACAACATTAACACACCCTGAAATATACATACACCACACACCATTAACACACTGTAAAAAACTCACACACCATTAACACACCATAAAACACACACACACCATTAACACACCCTGAAACACACACAACATTAAGACACCCTCCAACATACATGCATCACACAACATTGACACACCATAAAACATACATACATGACACACCATTAACACACCCTAAAATACACACGCCATTAATAAACCCTAAAATGTACATACACCACACCACACACCATAAATATACACACACCATTAACATGCCCTGAAACACACACATTAGCACATCCTGAAACACACACACACTCATACACGGATACGGCATTAACATCCGCAATTAACATACCCCAAAACACACATACCATTAACATAATCTGAAACACACACAGACACACCAATAACACACTCTGAAACACACACACATACCACTAACACACCTTGAAAAACGCAAATGCGATTGAAAAACCATGAAATCCACTCATGATCAACACACCCTGAAATTTACATATCATTACAACACCCTGAAACACATAATTAGCACACCCTGAATTCACGGGCTATCTTTGAAAGAGGTGCTCTCGGAGCACACAAACAGTACGGACAGGAACAAGAGAAACATACAGGTATTCCGGGCTGGCCAACAGGTCCCTGACTCCCATGTGGTCCGGAGGGTCCCTGGAAGCGATGCAAAATGGGGAGAGTTAGCTCTAATCTGGGTGTCACTGCCCAGGGACAGTGCAGAGGTGTAAAATGACAGTGTTAAATGACAGTGTAACTCACAAATTCGCCTTTGTCTCCTTTACTGCCCTTCTGCCCTGGTCCTCCAGTCTCACCCTGTGGAGACACACAGAGGTGTGAGGCACACACACAAACACTTTCACACACAAACACACTTTCACACACATACACAATTTGGGCAGTACCTTGTCTCCATCCTCTCCGGGGGGTCCTGGAGGCCCAGCTGCCCCCAGCAATCCCACCGTGCCCTGGTCTCCATCATGTCCGGCTGGTCCAATGGGGCCCTTCTCTCCCTGGGGGACAGAAACAGAGAGCAGGAGCATATGAGTGAGACATCCAGCTCGGTCTGGGATCAGAACCCACACAGACCCAGCTGAGTTGGGGATCAGAACCCACACAAACCCAGCAGGGTGAGATCAGAACCCACACAAACACAGCAGGGTCTGAGATCAGAGCCCACACAAACCCAGCAGGGTCTGAGATCAGAACCCGCACAAACCCAGCAGGGTCTAAGATCAGAACCCAGCACACATGGATGGATTTCAGACAGTTAAATCGCCAGACAGGACGGTCAAGCCTTTTTTCTGCGAATTGTCACAGTGTGTGTGGCATTTAACTGGGAATCTCTGCGATTCCTGCTTTTCCAACACTGATCAGGCCATTGGACTTTGGGAATGCGACGGGAATTTTACCGGCTCCCCTTTCTCTCCCATCGGTCCAGGAGGCCCTGAGCTACCAGGACGACCAGGCTGTCCAATCGCACCAGCCGAGCCAGGGGGTCCCCTGTCACCATTGGCCCCCTAAACAGGAAGTGCAGGACAGACATATGAGGAAGACAACTTAAAAATTATATATAAATGACTTTATCAAAGAGCACTAGATATTTACACCATGATAGAAACCAAAATGCCCAAAATCCTGTTTTTAGAGCTTTTCAGAACAGCATTTAATTTGCTTTCGTGGCTTTAAAAAAATTTTTTTTACAACAAGTAATGTAGGAGATTAAGTAAAAATGTACTCCAATTAAAAATTAATTCCAAGAGTGTAAAAGCAATTACAAAATGGCCACAAAATAATATTTTCTTAACACAGGCGTTAGAGATGAAGCTTCAATCCTTTCAGCACTGTGGCCTCAGAGCCACAGTGTCAGAATGATCTCTAGTGCCACATCCCAGCATACAGGATAAGTAGCTCAAACTCCTACTCCAAGCAGATTAATTGCTACTGTTATCACCCCTAGAACATCAGCTGCAGTATAACTTGGCTCGTTATACTGTCAGACCTGAACCCTGGCAGCAAACATCAAATTGAGATTTATGTTGTAATGTGAACATGCCAGTGACGTTTAACGCTTAAAGTAGAAGGGTTTAAAAGACAAGGTCATATATTTTAACACATACTAGCCTTAAGTCACTGTAATAATATAATATACTTACAACACCTCCTGGAGAACCAGTGGGTCCTTCTCCTCCTTTCAGACCAGGGGGACCCTGCAGGGAGAGGAGGTCAGAGGACACCTTAACGCTCAGTCTCAGAACCAGCCACACTGAGTCACAGAACCACACAATGAGACTCAGAGCTGATAAATTGTAATGTAATACAGTTCATAGAAAATAAATACTGGAGATATGTTACCATGGCGCCGGGGATCCCCCTGCCCCCTCTGAAGCCTCGCAGTCCAGCAGGGCCACTCTTCCCAGGAATCCCTGAAGGACCAGGGTCGCCCTGGACACCAGAGGAACCAATGTCAATTACACACACACAGGACCATGAGTATACACTCATCACTATGAGCACATGCATTATTGCACACTTATCACTGTAAGCACATAAATCACCACATACTTTCCACTGTGATTACTGCACTGTGGCCGCTACATGTGTTAGTATGGTGTTACTAACACATTGAACATACTACAGGCAACACCATAACAGTGAGTAGTATCATGGTCCTCGGATGTGAGTTTTATGGAAAAATACAGGAGACAAACAAGTAAATGCATACTAGGGAATTCACTTTTATATGGATGCACTGGAGCTACTAAAACAGAAAATATTAATGGCAAATATTTCACTAGTGTGAGCACAGCAAATGTGTTACGTGTGACAGTAGTATGACAGCAGCAACACTGTGAGTACCGTGGCAGACATAATGATGCCATTATTGTACCTTCGCCCCTTCTTTACCAGCCGCTCCAGGTAACCCCTGCTCGCCAGGAGGTCCAGGTGTCCCAGGGTGTCCCCTCTCCCCCATTGGACCGGTTTCTCCAGATTTACCCTGCAGCACACGGGACACTGCTCACCACACCGCGCAAGCAGAATAGGAGCGGACATCTTTCCAAATTCTTCTTTGTGAGAGGGAACTTACCTGAGGTCCAACCACACCCGTTGGCCCTGGGGGGCCTGTCTTTCCTTGGAATCCCTGTTGAGAGCAGAAAAGCAAGTTAAGATAGAGCACTGGACCCGGAGAATGAGTTCAGGGAGCGCATGATCATGAGCATGAGCATCATTGACATTTTGCCTATTGTGAAAATCATCCCCCTGATCTTGAATTGACATCAGACATCAGACAGTTCTGGAGCAATTCCAGCGAAAAACATGGAGTCTCACCGGCTCCCCCCGCTGGCCTGGATGACCCGGCAGTCCATCTTTCCCTCCTGGGCCCTGCAACACAAGCAAGAGGAGGTCTTAACCATCATTACAGATATAGGAGGACATGACACAACACTGCTACCATTACACATACAGAATATGAACTGACACAGTACCACCAGCCTGGACACAGGAAGTAAATTCCCTTTGTACTGGCACCAGTACGCATTGGCTGTACAATGTCATGAAACTGTTAATGTCACACTTACATTTGGTCCTTTAGGCCCGCCCTCCCCATTCCGGCCCTGGGGTCCTTGAGGTCCCTGTGATGTAAGCAGAGTTTCTGTAAACACACCTGGACAAGGCAGATTTACTACATCTATAACACTTGTAAAAAGGGTCATACACATTCATAACACGTCAATAACAGTATGCTTCACCTATGGTTATGGCTATGAGTAGACAAATGAAAGGTATGGCTGGAATCCTGCAGTGGTCGAAAATGGGTGTGTCTCGAGATCATGTGATTGATCCAATCTAGCTCTATCATGGGCAATGACTGTAGTAGATGTGTGTTTTCAGAACACACTTTTTTAAACATGGCACTTTAACATGACTGCTGAAACATATTAACAGCATGCTGTTCCTCATTGTAATTATATAAAAACGTAATAACTGCGGGGGGGTTTACCCTATCTCCACCTGGTCCTGGGGGTCCGTCGTGTCCTGCAGAACCCTGGGTAGGGAGAAGGAGATGTTTTTTTTAAATTTGTTTCACTACTATTTACAAACTGTAAGAACATGAAAAGTGTCAAATACTTGATATGTGAGCAAATTAGATTAAACTGGCTTAACTGCTTCATAGCTAGCTAGTACTAGATAGCATTAGCTGTTTGTTAACAACCTGTGTAGTAGTTCTGTATGCGAGTTGCCACGCCAAGTTACCATGCTAAAGCTCTAAGGTTGATAATTGGCCATCAATTAAATGTAAAAATTTAACTCATATATAATATAATGTATATAAATATAATGCAACAAACAAGAAAGTAAGATAGAATCCTATGCCTGTAACATAACTAATTAACGCAAAGAAAGCTAAGTTAGCTACCATTAGCAAGGCAAGTCAGATAACTATTTTACCAAGGCAGCTACAGTAGCTAGACAATAGCAGTTTGTTAAATTATATGTTTGCATAAGCAGCATTATTGTACATTAAAGGTACAATAGGTAAGATTTTTGTGTTAAAACATTGTTACAATTGTTAAATCCCTTCATATTATTGAAAAAGGCTCACTGACATGTTGACTCATAGTCCTTAAATTCTGGTTTCAAACTGTACATTTGTCGGGCCGTCACTCTGTATCAAAACATTGTACAGCAGTACAGAAATTCAAGCTCAATGGTTGAAAATTGGTTCTAACTAGCACTGCCAATGGCATAGGTGCTCATTCAGATTTTCCATGTAGCTGCCCAAATTGCACTCCAGACAAGCGATCACTGAAACTCTGTATAGTATTTCTTATTATCCAAGCGAAGACTACATATCTAGTTATAAAACAATACCAGCTTGTTATCGGTAGCAACATGCAAGTTAGCTATATTTAGCTTGACAAATTCACACTATATCCGCTTACGATAAAATATATGAATATGAACATAGTAGCGATTGCACAAGTGTTGTGCTTCTGGTGGATATTTGTAAATTAGCTAGTAATAGCAAATTTGCTTGTTGTTACTGATAGCAAACTGGTATTGTAGATAAGCAATAGCATACAGAGTTTCAGTGATCGATGGTCTCGAGCGCAATTTTGGCAGCTACACGTTCTTTTTTATCTGTACGTGTTCAATGATTCGTGTTTCGCTAAACCTTTATTTCTCTCAAACTGTAAGTTACAGTTGCATCGTTTGTGGTAGACTATCATTTCTTAGTTATATAGTCAGCTAGTTACATAGCCAAATAACTTGCTTGCTCACAATATTGTTGGTTAACTAAAGTGAAAACTTCAAAAAGACTTAAACTATGAATAGTGTTGTGTAGCACACCAAAGTCAAGATTTCATGAAGTCACCTGTTCGGTGAACATTTTCTTATTAGAACAATACGAAAAGACGGCAGGATCTGTTGTGTTTGTCACTGTCAGCTTTCCAAAACAGAGCATGAGAACACTGAACTGTATAATAACGCTTCATATTACACGTTACATTCACAGACTGTAGATTGTGGTTTGAGGTTGTTTGTTGTTGCAATTCCTCTCTTGACTGTTAGGAGTCCGAAATTGCCTATTGTACATTTAAGTAAGCTAGCTTCTGTTCATAGAAGAGGATCCACAGCAAATGTTCATTTTTATTGGTTTTTGGTTGAAGGAAACTCAAGCCTGAACCCCTGAATACACTCTAGGTTCTTAACCTGATGGTTTTCTGTGAGTAAATGGTCCTGATGAAATTAATAATTGTCTGGATATTCAGTCTATTTTCTCACCTTGGCTCCAGGTTTTCCAGTGGGTCCTCTTGCACCCCTACCTCCTCGTGCACCCTGCAGAATAACCCCAAAATACCGTTTTATGTACACCTTAAAACACCCAACTAAACACCAGTGTAGTATCTCAAATGCCCCCCAAAAAACCCAAAATATTCATATTCACAGTACACATACCTCAGAACTAGCCTTAAACAAGCACTTATACACAGACACTGAATAACCTTTGCCAATTCCCACCTACATATAGGTGTCAACTGTAAATTCCGAGTTGATTGTATATGCATGCAGTGTTCCATCAATACCTGCCCATGGTTCAGGGACAGTGAGACTGTGTTAATGGCTATGGGTGGTAAGTGTTACTGTTCAGGGAGGTGTGCCATTCACTGACCGTGGGCCCTCGCTGACCTGCTCCTCCTGGCTGGCCCCCAGGACCCTGCAGAAACACACACACACAGTTACCATGATGATAATTTTGCCTCTCTCTCTCTCTCTCTCTCTCTCTCACACACACACACACACACACAGTTACCATGGTGATAACACACCAGCAGCCTCAAATCCAAATTCAAATGCAAAGCTTCATCACTCACTCTCTCGCTCTTTCTCTCACAGTCCCTCTTTTTCTCATACTCTCTCTCTCTCACACACACACAGACCCTCTCTCTCTCTCTCCACTCACTCTTTTTCCTTTTTCTCCCACCACCCCAGCAGCTCCGGGGAATCCCACAGATCCCTACAGAGGGTGGGATGAAGAGCAAGGGAAGAATCGCACGATCAGTACAGCATCAAATCAACATCCCGATAACATATGTCCAGGGGACCATTTCAATTAATGGATGGTCTATCTTTAGACATTAACTGATGATGTACTTCATCAGTGTTTCTGTACCTTTGGTCCCTGTCGTCCTGGATACCCAGGCAAACCTGGAACACCTAGTTTACCCTTCAGGGAAAAGAGGGAAACATACATTATGATCACACACACGTTTACGTTTATGACATCATCACTGATGCAAAAATGTGAGTACTAAATGACAATAAGTCCATTGATAACATATTGGAAAAACACTTTATTCAGCGAATGCATTTTGAGTACGCCTAATAATCTGTGAGTTTCTGTTCCTGAGGGACAGTCATAATGAAACAAAAACAAGGGCATCTTACTCTACTGTCAAAGACGCATTTTATTGCACTGCTCGACATATTGACAGATCAATAAATAGAGCTGGAAGCAGTTTAAGATGCCTGCTAATTGGCAGCTGGCTGCTCCTCCGTCAGTGTTGCAGATGCAGTGATGCAGTGTCTTTTATCTTATGGCGAGAATAACTCGCTTGCTCAGCCCAGTCAGTATATCCATCTATTAGCGCTCTTCTTGGCAAAACTTTTCCGGTTTCTATGTAATCAACATTCTTTGCGGATATTCAACTTTCGCTTTTCAGAACCCAAGACACATAGCATTTTTCAGTATAATGCTGATATAGAAAAAATTATGCCATAATGAGATTTGTTTGATTATTTATTATCAATTTAGGAAATGGAAAAATAGGTGCCAGTTAAATAGGTGCCAGTTAGTTACCTTCTCTCCTGCAATGCCTGATGGACCTGATTCTCCCAGGGGCCCTGACTGACCCTTCAGTCCCTCTGATCCATCCTCACCACGGCCCCCTGTAGCCCCGTTATCACCCTACAGACAGACAGAGGCCCGACAGAAGGTCAAAGATATTGAGGCAAACAGAGATGGATGTTTTTTGTAATTTTGTGATGTTCTGGGCATTAATCTGTGTTGTCACAGTCTATCACATGGTCTATGATAAAACAAAAGTGTGGCATCACACTCACTTAACAGGTTATTGTGATGCCACTGACAGTCTTACTAGGTCACTGTGATGTCACAGACATTCTCTTACTAATAGCCGTGCTGCAATAGGCAATCTGTTACGTAACCTCTGATGTAAAACTGTGATGTCACACTGTAAACTGTGATGCGTCTTACCCGATCTCCCTTGATGCCCATGTCTCCTTTTGACCCTGGGAAGCCATCTTCACCCTGCAGGCAACATACACTGTGTTAAACAGCCCTGGCAGAGCATGTGACACCAACTCTAAAACCAAGTCATGCAATCGGCTGACAATCGAGCTGCTTCGTGTTTCATGCAGTAAAGTAATGATGCTAATCGAGCTGCTCAGTGTTTCATGCAGTAAAGTAATGATGCTAATCGAGCTGCTCAGTGTTTCATGCAGTAAAGTAATGATGCTAATCGAGCTGCTCAGTGTTTCATGCAGTAATGATGCTAATCGAGCTGCTCAGTGTTTCTTGCACTAATGATGCTAATGGAGCTGCTCAGTGTTTCATGCAGTAATGATGCTAATCGAGCTGCTCAGTGTTTCAGGAAGTAAAGTTATGATGCTAATGGAGCTGCTCAGTGTTTCATACCTTCTCTCCTTTGCTGCCCTTCAAACCTCTCACGCCATCAGCTCCCTGAAGATGGCACAAAATCAGTGCTGACCCACTCACACACAGCACTGACCCACTCACACACAACACTGACCCACTCACACACAACACTGACCCACTCACACACAGCACTGACCCACTCACACACAGCACTGACCCACTCACACACAGCACTGTCCCACTCACACACAACACTGACCCACTCACACACAACACTGACCCACTCACACACAACACTGACCCACTCACACACAGCACTGACCCACTCACACACAGCACTAAGCTATTCACTATCACAGCACTGACACATTCACAGAACGGACATTGGTGAGGTACAGACAGCTAAGGTGTGAACAAGCTTCCTTAACATGAGAACATGGCTGATAAACAGCAAATGATCTCCACCACGGCCCTCTAGAGCCGCTCCGACCCATTCAGCCAATCAGAATTCCAGATGCGTTCGCTTCTTTGTAAATCCTTTATTTCCATTGCACGTTCATCTCATTATTTTCTCTGCAGACCCAAGGTTTTTGTGGCTGTCAATCACACGGCTAGTTACTATTCAATTCCTCTCTGATGTGACAGCCACGTTCACAGAGAGATCGAGTGTGTGTGCGTGTGTGTGTGCGTGTGTGTGTGTGGGCAGTGTTTTCTTGCGTTTCTCACCTTCACACCACGTGATCCAGGGTATCCGATGGGTCCCTGAGCCCCTAGGAGACCCTGAAAACAAGAGCATTGTCAGTAATAATTATATCGAAACGAAGAAAATTAACTTATGAAAATAAGCCATTCAGCCCATCAACATTATGCTTAACATATTGCCTACTGTCTAAAGTGGGTATTCTATAGGACTGTGTGACACTTGTTGTTCAACATAGGTGTGTCTATGTGCCAACTTACCTCATTATTCTACCTTAGCTTTCAGTCTCTAACATACCTGCACCATAACTAAACCCAAACTCACTAATACTGCAGCTGCAACAAAACATTAATATCTGTACTATAAATACTGTCAGGCATACAGGCAGTGGAAATACAGCCCAGCACATATGTACTCTAAGAGCAGCAAACCACTGCAACTGCATCTGAAGTCAGAGACCAATTCCGTGGTCACTGGCTGAGACACGGGGTCATAGTTGAGAAGCAGGGGCAGCTCAGTAAACTCACCTGGAGGCCCTTCTCTCCTGCAGGTCCCTCTCTTCCTGGGTGACCCTGGGGGCAGAGCAGGGTACGCATGGCAACACCAATCAGTGACTTCCCTTCTTCAGATAGAAAGCTTAAGCATGCTATGAGAGTAGTGTACAAGCGACACACGGGGCCAGATTTATGGGCATGAAATTCGGCCTGACGAGGGTGTGTCGGTGCGGTCACAGTCCGCCTGAAATTAACGTCTTATTTACAAAGGCTACAGCTCATTACACAATCAGCGAATGGGACTGGCTGCTAATCGCACTTGGCAAACGAGTCAGATCTAAAACGGCGGAGTTGAAACTCCTGTTTAGTGCATTGAATAGCCTGTCTTCATAGATGCGGGGATATTCATGTATCTTCCGATGCCAAATAAGATCGTATCCAGCTTGACGGTCAGCGCAGAACCAAATGCGTATTCCTGCTGTGGCTGCAATTTTCGTCTGAATTCATCCAAATGAGAGAGTGTAGTGTGATGTTGCTGTGTGGCCAGGATAGAATGGGAACATTTTGTGGGAGGTTCCAAGACATATTTCCCAATTTCTAGCGCTTTCCGTAAGTGTTTTGGAGGATAACTACTCAAAACAAACACACAACATGGGTTTTCTTTGTCTAATTAAGCAATGCAATTTGAGCTCCGTTTCTAACAATGTTCTGTCAAAGGCAAAAAAGCATGCTCTTTCCACGAAAGACAAAAGTGATTACAAGCAGCATATGAATGTATTTACTCATATTTTTTACTAGCAGCAATACTGCAGTACTGGTTATTGGCACTACGACTGAGCACGTCATTTTCCACTGCTGCGCATAGGATAGCCCATAAATATTTTCTGTGACAAACACCAAGACTTAACGATTGCATGGTTGCTTAATCTGTACTGTATGATCATTTCCTGCTAGGGGAGTTGAATTAGTGTTGCAATGATTCTTCAAGGCCTATGTCTGTGTCTTTGTCTTTTTTTGCGCCTTGATTACCCCTGCTCTTTAGAGGTGGAGAAATATAAGATAATTATCGACCATTGTTACTTGCATGCTCTTTAGTAAATTCAACAGAATACATAATCAGCCACACTTATCACCACCTGAGCAATCCTCCCTTAAATACATATGCATTAAGGAGAATCGCACCATGCGATGTCTCAGGTAGACGGCACATATACTGCGCTTCCAGCCCCATGTGCCTGTTTGATACATAAGAAGCACTTTTCCGGGGCAGATTGCATCGTACCTGCGCATGAAACTAGTCGCGAAAGGCTACTTTAAATCTATATGGCTATATTGTTTGTCTCCACCTGCTGGTTGACTGCAGTAAGTGCACTCCACTCAGTACTCACCGGAGGACCATCTATACCAGGCAGACCCTGCATGCCTGCCTTTCCCTGAGGACCCTGTGGAGGAGAGGAGAGAGAGAGGGAGAGATGGGAGACAAAGATGTTTAAGGAGCTGACAGGGGAAAACAATATCATGCAGTATTTAATATGCTGGGTCATTGTGCCCTCACACCAGAGCTACCCTGTCACAGTGCTTAACTGTTCTCCGACACACAGAACCGATGCTGATGACATGGCCTGTAGTGTAGTGGTTAAATGTAGCCACAATAAGACCCACACAGCCGTTGGGCCCTTGAATAAGGCCCTTAACCCTGCATTGCTCCAGGGGAGGATTGTCTCCTGCTTAGTCTAATCAACTGTACATCGCTCTGGATAAGAGTGTCTGCCAAATGCCAATAATGTAATGTAATGTTCTCTGACACACAGAACTCCTTGCCTGTCATAGTGCTTAACTGTTCTCTGACACACAGAACCCCACCCCTGTCATAGTACTTAACTGTTCTCTGACACACAGAACTCCTCCCCTGTCATAGTGCTTAACTGTTCTGGGACACACAGAACTCCACCCCTGTCACAGTGCTTAACTGTTCTCTGACACACAGAACTCCTCCCCTGTCATAGTGCTGAACTGTTCTCTGACACACAGAACTCCTCCCCTGTCATAGTGCTGAACTGTTCTCTGACAAGCAGAACTCCTCCCCTGTCATAGTGCTTAACTGTTCTCTGACAAGCAGAACTCCTCCCCTGTCATAGTGCTTAACTGTTCTCTGACACACAGCACCCCTCCCCTGTCATAGTGTTGAACTGGACGACGCTTACCTTTTCTCCAGGCAGGCCAATAGGACCCTGAGCCCCAGGTAAGCCCTGAGTAGGAAGAGAAAGACATTTATCACTCTGTGTGTGTGTGTCTGTTTGTATGTGTATGTGTGTGTGTGTGTCTGTGTGTGTGCGTGTTTGTGTAAAGTTGTTGTTATGTTGTACCTGGTATCCAGGGTTTCCTTGCTGGCCTGGAGCTCCTGACTCCCCAGGTGGTCCCTGAGGACAACAAAAAATACATGACCTCCACCATCACATGACCCTACAGATCACATGACCTCCACCATCACATGACCCTACAGATCACATGACCTCCACCATCACATGACCCTACAGATCACATGACCTCCACCATCACATGACCCTACAGATCACATGACCTCCACCATCACATGACCCTACAGATCACATGACCTCCACCATCACATGACCCTACAGATCACATGACCTCCACCTTGACATAACCCTACAGATCACATGACCTCCACCATCACATGACCCTACAGATCACATGACCTCCACCATCACAAGACCTTACAGATCACATGACCTCTACCATCACATGACCCTACAGATCACATGACCACCACCATCACATGACCCTACAGATCACATGACCACCACCATCACATGACCCTACAGATCACATGACCTCCATGACGACATGGCCACCCAGATCACAACCTTTACTATTATCTGACTGTGCAGGTCACATGTTCTTTACCATAATATGACCTTCCCATGACCTTTACCAGGGCCCTCATGTATAGAGCCTTGTTTACTGCCTCTAATTCACTCCTTCTGCAGCAAGACAGAGCATACAGCCTCTGTACCCTGCTGCCATATCCTAATTAGTTAAATCAGTTGATTAAGTAGATTAATTTCTACTAATTATGTAAATTTGCAAACATTTGAGGAACTATGCCCACAGCTGCTGACACAAATGCGTGCATTGTAGTTAATAATATTCACAACAATGCTATGATATTACATTCATTTACAAATATGACATGAATATGGCAGAATATGACATGTCATCCAGTGAGCTCATCATTTTTACATGAAACATTAAAAGAAAACAAATACTAAATCAGAAATTCCCTTTGCAAGGAAACAGTGCATTAGAAAATGTTACTTGCTAAGCAAGCAACAACAAGCAACAACAAGCAACAACAAGCAACACCACTCGTTATTATTTCCCATGCCTGACAATCCGTTCAACATTCAGCTGTTTAACTGTGCTGTTAGCAAAGAGCAAGTGTCAGTTCAGGTGGAAAGTTCAGGCCACATTACGTGGTTATTAAACTGACACCTAGTCCTTTATGTTCTGTAATGAGTTCACTGCATCATGAGAACATCGTCCAAGTGGACAGCCCTGCAATCATTCAAAGAAAAGCTTTTTCTTCGAATGACAAAACTCTACTGTAATTCTAACAAATAGTTTAATAATCATTTGGATTGTATCAAACTCATAATTGGACTCCATCTATTATTTATTGCTAAATTATATAGAATTATCTTGACATTATTCAACTAGAGATGCGATAGAGACACATCGTGGATTTGATTGATCCCTTGATTGATCCCACAATAAGATCCGCACAGCCTAGAGCAAGGCCCTTAACCCTGCATTGCTCCAGGGGAGGATTGTCTCCTGCTTAGTCTAATCAACTGTACGTCGCTCTGGATAAGAGCGTCTGCCACATGCCATTAATGTAATGTAATGTAAATGAAGAAAGTGGCCATGTGCTGCTACTGCCACAATAACACCTGTTTTTACAGCATTTCTAGTTCTACTTCAGTTCAATACCCGCTCACAGGATCACTCCAGCAGGTGGGCTCTGTGCTAGAAGCTATTTTAAGCATGGCACAGCAGCACTTGCACACTCACCAGGTTTCCCTTTGACCCTTGAACCCCGTCCACACCACGAATGCCCTGTAGGAGAAAGGTTGGGTCAGGGGTCAGTTCATTTGTGGCTGTGGTGATTGTAAATTTGAGCAATTAATATTGTAGAAGTTACACTAATACATGCGCACACACACACACACACACACACACACACACACACTCACACATGTGAGCAGTTGCACAGATACACACACTGACTACATACACACAGACAGACACATACACAGGCATTCATATATACAGAGAGACAGACAGATCAGGAAAAGACTTACAGGTTGGCCTGGAGGCCCAGGAGATCCTCTTGGTCCCACAAGCCCACGAGACCCCTGAAGATTACAGCATAATACAGCAGTCAACATACGTGAGCAGTGAACAAGCATAATATAGCACTCAACAAGCATAATACAACAGACAGCAAGCATAATACAGCAGTCACCAAGTAAAGTACAACAGTCAACAAGCATTATATAGCAATCAACAAGCGTTATAAAACAGTCAACAAGCATAGGAGTCAAAAAGCATAATACAGCAGTCAACAAGCATAATATAGCAGTCAACAAGCATAATATAGTAGCCAACAAGCACAATATAGGAGTAAACAAGCACAATATAGCAGTCAACAAGCACAATATAGCAGTCAACAAGCATAATACAACAGACAGCAAGTATAGTACAGCAGTCAACAAGCATAATACAGCAGGCAACATGCATAATAGTCAACAAGCATGGTACAGCAGGAAACAAGCATAATATAGCCATCAACGAACGTAATATAGTAATCATCAAGCATAATACAGCAGTCAAGTATAATGCAGCAGTCAACAAGAGTGATAATGCAAGTGTGTGTGTGTGCGGTAAAGTCTGTGAATCCGTGTGTGAGGGCGTCTGTATATATATGTGCGTAATTGCATGTATTTATGTGTGCATATGTATGTGTGTGTGTGTGTGTGTGTGCGTGTGTTTGTGCATGCGTGCACGTACATGAGCGTGTGCGCGTGTGTTTGTGTGTGCGGTGGCCAAGCCACCTGTTCAAAAGCCACATCTGTGATCTCAGAGGAAGTGATTGAAATGGAAATAACCCAAAGCCAGGATCTCATCTCCTCTCCCCCCCCCCCATGCTTCCCCTCTTCCCAGTCTCTGGTGCTTTCTCTCCCCCTCTTTAATCTGCTGCCCCACTGCCCATTAAGAGCACAGAAAGCCCATTCCTCTCTCCCCAAAGAGGGAGAAGACAAATTGCTTCTGGCCCCAATATCCACTGGAGACTGGAGACATATTCTCTTAAAGTAATCTGCAGACTGTCATGTGTGTATAGAGTTTGTATGTGTGTGTGTGTGTGTGTGTGTGTGTGTATGTGAGCACACATCTGTGGTGTGTGTTAGAGAGTAAGAGAAAGAGAACAACTGAATTTGAGGCAGAGGCTGCCAGTGTGTTATCATTCTTTGTTGGTACGTGTTTGTCGGGCTTGCATACTTGCGTGTATTTGTGTGTGTTAAGAATGTGTTTGTGTATGTGTGGTGTATGTGATTGTGTATGTGTGGTGTATGTGTGGAGTATGTGGTGTATTTGTGGTGTACGTTTTTTTGTATGTGTGGTGTATGTGTGGTGTATGTGTGGTGTATGGGGGGGAACTCACAGGTTCTCCTGCTTGTCCTCTTGGTCCCACAGGTCCATCGGAACCCTGATGCAGACAGATTCTTTTTAACACACCTCTTTAACACACTTCCTTTTGATTGCTCCAGGGGAGGACTGTCTCCTGCTTGGTCTAATCAACTGTATGTCGCTCTGGATAAGAGTGTCTGCCAAATGCCATTAATGTAATGTGATGTAATAACCATTATGGCTGCAGGGCAGTGGACAGTCAGTAATGCCAGTTTGGCATGACAGCCAGCAGGGAACACCATTTTACCAAAAACCAGATATTTCTGAAAGATGGGAGTTCAACTCATTGGAACGGTAACATCAAATGTCTGATCAAAGCTATATGCCTGAGGTGTGGTACCGGAGTCAGCCTTAGATGTTCAATCTAACAATTCAGTAGAACTTATGATCTGAAAATGATCTGTAATTTGCAAGAAATTACAAACGAATCTCAAGATTCCATATCTATTTAAAAAAAGAAAAAATACAAATATAACAACATGGAAACATAACTGGACAGGCTGGAGCAAAACAAAATCACTTAAGTTAAGAGGTCAAAGGTCACAGTTCAGGGTTCTGCGCTCACCTTCTCCCCTGGTTCTCCAACCGGTCCGTGAGGGCCTGGCTTCCCTCTCTCTCCCTGAGGACACAGCATTCCATTTTAAACAACACACAGGTACAGCTCCGCATACACCCCGGTCCAGCTGGCTTTCAACAGCCAGGATGATGTCATATAAAATGAAACCTCACCAGGGCTACTTAGAAAAATTCACCCAAAGAACTAGTGCAGGAACACACTGAGATTTTGAGCTTTTTAGTATATTTAATAAACAGAACAGGACAAGAGCAGGCTGACATTTCAATGCCTATGATGTCTGCCACGGTGTGAGAAAACTGAAACTGAGAAAGACATTGTAGACGTCGAAGTCTGTTTAAAAGGGCAAATACCTTCTCCGCCCACTCTAGCGAGTGAGCTAGCCATCTCCTCAGGACCAACTAATGACATCACACTGGAAGCATTATTTAGTTCAGCCTGCATCTTACACTTCTCCACTAGAGGGCACTGTTATGCAAATGACTTCATAATCAGACAAACTGTGAGCATTTCAGACACGTGGAAGACTTTATGGCAAAAAATGGCTTCATCCAATTTGCTCTTTAATAAAAGGGGATCTAAAGTGTATTTATTCTGAGACTGAGAAGTGTATTGAATACTGAGCTTCCTAATGGCAGCGCCTCTCAGAGAAAGTAAAATGGGTGCTTTTTGGTTGCTTTGCCACTCACTCTGTGTCCCTTATTCCCAGGGAGGCCAGGCAGTCCATCGAAGCCTCTGTCACCCTGCCACAGACACACAGAAGAGTGAGACAGCACCACCTACATACACACACACACTCACAAACAGCACCACCTACATACACACACACACACACACTACACACAGTACCACCTACGCACACACACACACACTCACACACAGCACCACCTACACACACACACACACACACTCACACACTCCTAAATGCACCAGTCATACACACACATGAACCACGCTGTATGCTACATGCTACCTGCTCATGCATGTAGTGTGCAACCAGCACAAACCCCTGCAAAGAGGAGTGAATTTTGATGTGCTCTTTTTCTTCATGAAAGCATACTCAAGTGACAGATCTTTACCTTTCCGCCTGTCTCTCCCGGTGCTCCTCTATTGCCATCTGAGCCTCCGCGCCCCTGGAATACACACACACACAGGCACACACACATGCACACACACACACGGACACACGGACACACACACGCACACACACACACACACACACACATAAAAACAAATTTGAAACAGCATTTGAAACAGCATAAGATCGTAATACACACAGAGGAAACAACATCTAAACAGCAGACAGACTGAGACATCAGCTGCGCATTTTAACCACATGCAAAGACAGATGCAGACACACTTTCTCTCTGTCTCTCTCCACCTCTCTCTCTCTCTCTCACCCGTTTCCCTAGCTTTCCATTCTGTCCTGGAGCTCCAAGCAGTCCCCTGGGACCCTAAGAGAGGGGGGGGGGGGGTACTGTTGATATGCTGTAAATATTACATGAGCAGCAAGTATGTGTTTTCTGTGGTATATAAAGAGTTGTATTTCACATAAAGCCAGACAGATAGGTCTGGAGCTTTCAGACAAACTGAGCACTACAGTTCTCAGCCGGAGGCCCTTACTGGTGGTCCAGACTCCCCACTGTCCCCCTTCAGTCCTGAAGGACCAGGAAGACCCTGGAACACAGTGAAACGAAGCAGACAGGATGCTAAAGACATATGCACAAACAGTCACTCGCAAATGTACAGACAGAAACAACACGCACTTAGCCACGTTCTTCCAACCAGAGCAGGCTCTGGGAATACAGCATGGTCATACTGAAGCAGGCAGTAAGATTAAACAGTGCAGTTACAATGAAAAAGACGGTAAGATTAAAAAGTGTAGTAAGGAAACAGTTATAGATAGAAAGTGCAGTTAAGCTGAAACAGAGTGTAGAAAGTAGTTATGCGGAAGCACAGGTTTTCTGAAAGAGACTGGAATAAAAGTGTCGATTTACTGTAAGAAGACAGCAAGAAACTGCGGGGAAATCGTACCGAAACATATGAAAGCTAGAGCAGTCATTATAAAACAAAGTTATGCAGAAAGTCCTTGTAAAGAAATACACGACAGGATAGACAGTGATATACTGTCAGTTACACTGAAACAGGAAGTAAGATAAGAGAATAGCTACACTGAAGCAGACAGCTAAAGAACAGAGCTATAGGGAAACAGAGCGATGATGTAGTTTTACTGAAACAGCACATAAGACAGAGCACATAGTTATAATTAAGAAAGCAGTGGACTACAGAGTGACAGCACAGTTTAGAGTTCCTGGAAGCTAATGGTTCAGACAGGTGAGTTGGTTGCTGCGGTAACAATAAAAATCTCTTACCAAGGGGCCAGGTCGTCCCGTCAGGCCGAGTGGACCTGGAGGCCCTTTCAGCGAGAGCTGTTAAAACACACCCCGCCAGCGTTGTTACAATCATAACCCACTCATAAACCTCACTAATATTTAATACACCATTTACAAGTATCCCTACTTAGGACAGTAATAACACTTTTATTAGAATTATCTATTTTTATTACCAAAAGCATACAGCATTTACAATTATCACTCATTATTATATTAGTAGGCTAGTGACTGTTTCTTAGAGTAATATACGGGATAATATTAAAATGTAAATACAATACACTTGAAGCTTACTACAGTAATGAAATAAAGGTGAATGTGTTTATGGTACAGTACAGATGTCTGTTACACATTGCAAGGTCATGCTAAGGTCATGCTAAGGTCACGCAGAGGTCATCAGGCTCTGACCTTGGTTTGCTGGAGTATAGCCTGGGCCTGAGCCTCCTGTGCGGAAACCACTGGACCTTTCTGTCCATCATTCCCATACTGAAACTGAGAGAGAGAGAGAGAGAGAGAGAGAGGGGATTAGATCAGCCCTACCTGGAGACTCACAGGCCTGTTTCTAATTTAAGAGCTCCCCCTGCTGGCCAGGATGTGTTTGTACACCCCTCCACAGCTAAGATAAAATTACTCCCTGGGGTTTGACAGCTGTAGTCTTAATATGTACTGTACACAGGTTTGCCTCTAGTGAGTGAGTACGAGGTGAATATTTGTGTGTGTTTGTGTGTGTGGGGAGTCGGGGGTGGCTGGCTCCGGGGGAAGTTTTGATCCTACAGTCAGACAGGTAATTATAACATCACAGTGGAGAGGCAGGTGATATGGAATTAGGTCACCTACTTCCTCCCTCCTTACCTACGGGAAAATTCACCATCAACACCCACACCAGCGCTGCTCACTAACCGCAGCCCACAGGTCATGTGGGTCATGTGACCGGGGCAGGACCGAGAAAGTGTTGGAGTGCAGCATCGCGCAACTTTACCGGTAACATGAGCATGGTGCCTGGAGGACCCGGTATCCCATCAGCCCCGGAAAGACCTGGCCGTCCCGGAGGACCCTGGGACACAGAGAGAGAGAGAGAGAGAGAGAGAGAGAGAGAGAGAGAGAGAGAGAGAGAGAGAGGGTGTTAGACTAAGTAAATAACTACAAAGCCCTGGAATCCAGTCTCAGGTTCAACCACAAACAGAGAGAGGGAAATTCAGAGAAACAGAGCTCTCTGTGGCATGGCTCCATATGAGTGTGTGCCAGGTGACTGATGATAGATGTTGCCTTCTGCAGCAGATAAAAATCGTATTAACAACACCAATCTAAATCTGCAGTATAACAACCTGTCTTGGTAGCCATCTCCAACAGCAAACAGCACCTCACTCTGGTGGAAAGGCAAAGCCAGAAACTACAGCTGCTGTTCCATTAGATGGGTGTTTGACAGAGATCAGCCCCTCACATTTTAATGGGAGCGCCCAGGGAGTCTACATCACTGGAACTGCACTGTGAGCATGCTTTATCCATACTTTAATCACATTGTGAGTATACTTTCAGAACACTGCACTATGACCACACTTCAATCTCATTGTGACTGTACTTTAACTGCACTATGACCATACATTAACAGCACTATGTCATACTTTAACCACACTATGACCACTCATTTATCCACACTGTAGCAGAACTTTGACCACTCTTTATCCATACTGTCACCATACTTTAATCACACTGTGACCACACTGTATCCACACTGTGACTGAACTTTAGCTGCACTGTGACTGAACTTTAGCTGCACTGTGACTGAACTTTAGCTGCACTGTGACTGAACTTTAGCTGCACTGTGACTGAACTTTAGCTGCACTGTGACTGAACTTTAGCTGCACTGTGACCATACTTTATTCACACTGTGGGAACTGGAGTGGGTCACAACAGCCTGCACACGCATTGTGTTATAAACACAGTCACGTGTGTTCCTATGATGTCATTTCCATTTACTGGGGAAAGAATGCCACAATTGAAGTGCACGGAACATGGAGGGTCTTCTGTGGCTACTGCAGGACAGCTCGGTCTCTGTACGACGCCTACACACAGCTCACACAGCCTAATTGCTCTCCCTCGAGCATGCGGGATAAATGGCGAATACACATCACAGAACTCACTTCCCTCTGGAGCGAATGGCAGAGGATTCATCGCTCTCCAAAATATTCACACACATAATTAGCCACGAAACGTTCGCCGCTTCTCAAGTGCGGCTCGTCAGCTTCTCCGCCGGTCCTGTCATCAAAATGGAAGCTTTTCAAATGATTCACCATCTTGAAAGAAAGTGGTTTTGTGATTGCACCGTCTTTAAAGAGGGAACTGAATCATCGGCCGGGGGGGGGGGTTGGGGAACAGATGGCAGTGTAGCAAACGGGTACCCTTTGAGTGCAGTCACAGCCTCAACCACCCAGTGAGGGTCTAATATAGGTCACTTACTAAAGGTCCTGTAAGGTCATCTCTATAGCCTCCGATATAGGTCACTCTACAGGGCCTAAGTCCGATCACTCTGTAGGGAATTAAACAGGTTGCTCTCACTCACCAGTTCGCCCGGGTCCCCTCGTGAACCTGGAGGTCCGGAGGGACCAGGAATTCCTGCAGGCCCCTGGTGGACACAACATCCTCAGTGATCAACTACACCCACAGACATAGCAACAACAGCAACACACACACCCACATGCAAATTTACCAGCAACAACACCCACATAGTAAGATGGGGTTAAATGAGTTGAGTGTGTCTGACCATGAAGGGACCTACCTCTGGTCCTGGTGGCCCATGGGGACCTTCTATCAACGTGCCCTGCAGAGAAACACAGAGAAATACACATTCACCACACATATACTATTCACATATTATACCACATATCCTGTGGTCATGCAACTGTATGTGTAACCATGTGATAATTAGATAATTATTATATTATTATGATTATTGACACAATCATGGCAGAGTATCGGTTGGACGGTACGTGAGCCCATGAGGTCATGAAGTTGTGAGTGTGTGTGTATGTGTGCATGTGTAACCTCACCGGTTCAAATATAGCAGGCTCTCCCTTTTCTCCCTTCTCAGGCTGGAAGCGCTTACTCTGGAATAGACAGACAGAATCATGTAAAACCCGTCAACAACTGTTAAGAACCAAGGAGATACAGAGATATATGTGCGGCTGGGCAGTAATGGAATAAAAAGATGTGATGTAAAGGAAGTGATGTCATAATGTCATTGTTTGTGAATTCGGACATGCCTCCCCATCCCAGGTGTCCACATCTTCTCTTTCCACCAATCCAAATCTGTCTTCATATTCTTCATACTCCTCATACTCCTGCTCATGGTACTCAGTGCCATTCACGTAATCTTCATACTCTACGATCTGTGTAAGAGAGTAAGACATTACATCACCACACAACCGGTGACCTCACTATACAACCTGTGACATCACCATAAAGCCTGTGATATCAATTACCCATACTGTACTTCATTGTATAACCTGTGACATCCTTATACTGACTGTGACATCATTGTCCACCTGTGACATCACTGCACATACAGTGACACCATTGTATAGGCAGTGACATCATGCATCAGGATGTGATGTCACTAGAGCAGTATGCACAGGAGCCTGGTCATGTCCAGATCAATGCTGTGGTACTATTCCACAAGTGACAAAGCCTCAATTTCTCCAGGGCTTGATAGCTTCACTGATTTATTCGCTGACAGAATGTTGGATTGGTAAGTTGGTTGAATGATGTAGTTGTAGGTTGATTGGGAGATTGATTAATTGACTAAGGCTGAGATCTTCCATGAGCAATCATGTCAGCATAGACAGCTCACCTCGTACTCAGTGATGTTGGGGCCCACAGTTACTGTGGAGACAGAAAGGTCATCGTAAAGGTCACTGTAGAAGTCCTCCCCAAACTCCTCCACCTCCGGCTCTTTGGGTGGCCGATCAACCTGCAGGCAAGGAAGGAGTGTCAGAGCGGTGCTGTGGCAACTGCACTCAGGGAGATGCCGGCCCCTAGGGCAGCGTCACGGCAACAGGGTCACATTATTCAAACACCCCTCATCAAACCAGTCTGAATTGTGCTGAACATGACCTGCTATAGTGAAATATGGACAATAGTACTGAATATGACCTGCTATAGTGAAATATGGACAATAGTACTGAATATGACCTGCTATAGCATAATATGGTCAGCAGTATTGAATATGACCTGCTATAGCATAATATGGTCTGATGTACTGAACATGACCTGCTGTAGCCATGGTCAGCAGTAGTACTGAACATGACCTGCTATAGTGAAATATGGACAATAGTACTGAATATGACCTGCTATAGCATAATATGGTCAGCAGTATTGAATATGACCTGCTATAGCATAATATGGTCTGATGTACTGAACATGACCTGCTGTAGCCATGGTCAGCAGTAGTACTGAACATGACCTGCTATAGTGAAATGCTATAGTGACTGTCACAATAGTGAAAAAGGTCTAGTTTTACTGCCAGGCTGGTGAGACTGAAGGTGAGGGGTGCAGTGAGACGAGCTTTGGGGCTGACCCCGGTTCAGTTCAGCGCAGAGCAGCAGCGTCTCCGGACCGCGCGCGGTCACGTGACACAGGGTCGCGCTCTCGGGTTAGGGGATTAGACTGCAGGTGCTGGTGTGTTACTCACAGGTGCCGGTTAGACTGCGGGTTACTGACTGGTATGGGTTATGTTGGGAGAAGGCCTCTGGGTTCAGGTATGAACAGTGAGCAGCCGCAGGAGGATGAGCGTGCAAAGAGGCCAGAGTTTAGGTTCTTCGCTTCGAAAACTCAGTGGGGGACCGAACTACAGCCTCCTGTGGCTTTCACAGAGGTCTTTAAATAGATCTCAGCATGTTATACTGACCAGAACTGGGTCAAATATGTGATTGTTTTGGACTCAAGTACTTTTCTACGCTTTACTGAGATTGTATGGTGTATTGGAACCTATGAAATACACTCAAAAAGTGCAAACCCCCTGTTCCTCTCCTCTTGGTAGGCTCAATTGAGCACAGAAAAGTGTTTGAATCCAAAAATATTACATATTTGAACCAGGTCTGATAATGACATTATCCCAACGCTAACCGCTACGCTACATACATGCAGCTACACTCTAGAGAAATCTATGCAGGGGATTAGGGGTGACAAAAGGGCTGTTTGGAAGGTTTGCCTTTGAGATCTCATCCGTCTGCTGGTCCTTGTTTGAGCAGTGGAGGTATCTGGGAATTTTGATTTGAAAAGGCAAACATAAACATCACAAACACACTGACAACACGCAACACGCTTCAACATACATATCATGCACACGGGCATGTATGTATGTATGTTTGTACGAATGTACATTGATTAGGTTTCTACTTCTAGTACTACATCTACAGCTGGATTGGGTTCAGTTTGCTCAACAGTGACACCACGGGAGAGGAGGAGTACTGCAGCGTTGGTCAGTTAATGGGTGGGATGAAATGATTTAAGTATGGAGTTAAGAAGCATTAGGGAGATCATGGTGGGAAGGGAAGGGGAGGGGAGCTACATCAGAGCCTCTCGGTCTACCTCCACCCTGGGACTCAGGGGTTCAGGCAGCTCGGTGGGCACCACAGTGGGGGCCTCCTTGCTGGAATCGGGCTCATGCGTGGGCATCTCTGGGAGCTCCGTCATTTCTGGCAGAAAGGCAGGGCTCAAAGTCGTTGCTTCGGTTGCCAGGGCAGCGGAGGGAGTGGTCTCGGGTAGAGTGAGGGTTGCTAACGGAGATGGCTCTGTGAAGGGCAGCACTGCGGCTAGTAAGAGATCAGGCACTGCAGTGGATAGCCCATGGGAAAGCTCCTCAGGACCCGAAGACTCTTTTCTTTTCTTCCTGGACTCTTTCTTTCCCTTCCTCCCTTTGGACGAGCCATCTCTCTTCTTTTTGGATCTTTCCTTCTTGCCCTTCCTGTCTGCTTTGTGCGGAGAGTGTTTTTGTGACTTTGCTGCCTCATCCTGCTGCAATTCTGAGCCACCAGGCTTCAGGAAAGGGACATGGAGGAAAGAGACATCAAACAAGGAAGAAAGAGGATACACACACACTCTGTCACACACTCTGTCTCTCTGTCACACACACACAAACAAAACACACAAATCAACTCTCCGTCGTTTCCTCTCTCTCTCTCGCTCTCTCTCTCAACACACAGACACACACACCCATCAACTCTCTGTTCTTTCTCTCTCTTTCTCAAACACACAAACGCACACATACATAAAACCAAAAACATGAACATAGTGTCTCAGACATTATTGAAAGCAGAGAAGAGAGTGTTCTGCAGGCTTGCTGTATTCAAAGGGCTTGTTTGCTCTTAGCTTTAGGGTTATGAGGGAAGTGGTTCAGCACAGTCAACGAGCGGGCACTCAGAACACAGCATCAACACCTTCCCCTGGAGGAAAAGGTCTCCAGGAAGAACAGACACAGAAGCGTGTGTGCACACACGCAAGCGCGCTCGCACACACACACACACACACACACACACACACACACACACACAGTTTGGGTGTACAGTACACATGTGTTTTGCTTGAGTTGGAGCTCCAAGTGTTCAGAGCATTCACAGCCAACACTGGGGTTCATAAGAACGTAAGAACAGTGGTGACGTTAACAGGCCATCCAGCCCAGCTGAGCTCATCATCGTTTGTTTTTCTTTTTTCAGATCCTAGAAAGACACACCCACACTAAATACACCAATCATACAGTCTGAAGTAACACACAGTCGGTCAGGCAAACCATGTAAATTTACATGCCAATGTGATTCACAGCACTCTTCCCCTGTAGGAAAAGAAAACCCTTCTGTTGGGAGCATTTATGTGACCTAGCTCCCCCAAGTGTTGGGAGGACTAACCTGCACCTCCTCTGGCTCCAGGGCTAAGCTGCTGTAGGGCAGGGCGTAGTCACAGTCAGGGATGTACTGCTCACAGTAGCTCTCAGCAGCTCTTGGGTCATCCACTAGCAGCAGCTGCTGGATTTCCCCCTGTAAGCCAAACACCCAGACGGCACGTTACACAGCTGGCAAAGTGACACTCATACACACACGTTAGCATTCACCCCTAAATGAAATGTCATTTTACATACACCGAATGGGATGGAGGCGTGGCTAGAGCAGCTGGGTGAATCAGAAGCCTACATTAGTTTGGTGAGTCAGCACCTTGGCCAATCAGAAAGCCAAGAGCAGTTTGTGAAAAAAGTGCTTATCAAGTTACAGTCCACATAATGAGAAGCAAATTGCTATTCCGTAGAATGAATCCTTTTAAAATAGATATCTGCTAGCATCTTTTATATTGCTGACTGCAAGAAAATTACAAATAAAGGAAGAAACAAGACAAAACCATTTTAAATCAGTAAGTCTGTTTGCAGTGGGAAGAGGTTGCCATCTACTTCTTTGTCTTACACTGTGCAGTCACAACACACACATACATAAGGGAAGGACCAGTTCACACAGACACACACATACAGATAATCACACAGTCACACAAACGCACACTGTTACACAGACACACATGTTCACACAGACATACACACATACAGGGAAGCACACAGTCATACAAACGCACGCTGTCACACAGACATACACTTTCACACATACATACACCATCACACAAACATACAAACATACAGAGAATCACACAGTCACACAAACGTGCACTGTCACACAGACACACATGTTCACAGACATATACACATACAGGGAAGCACACAGTCATACAAATGCACACAGTCACACAAACACATACTGTCACACAGACATAATGTACACAGGTCTCCTCTCCAAGTTGTTATTACAGGCCAGAAAACAGAGAGGGCGAAATGCTGGGCCCTATTTTCCCTGCTCCGTGTTTGCGTTTCCGGTGAGGTTTAAAAGCCAGATTAAAGCCAGCCCTCTCCCAGCTGCTCAGATGATCTCATGAGATCTGAGAGTTCAGACCGTAAAGCACATGGAGTCTGACAGCAAGCACTTAGACTGTGTTTAACACAGCGAGCACTTAGACTGTGTTTAACACAGCGAGCACTTAGACTGTGTTTAACATAGCGAGCACTTTGTGTTTAATACAGAGAGCATTTAGACTGTGTTTAACACAGCGAGCACTTAAGACTGCGTTTAACACAGCGAGCACTTAGACTGTGTTTAACACAGCGAGCACTTAGACTGTGTTTAACACATCAAGCACTTAAGACTGTGTTTAACACAGCGAGCACTTAGACTGTGTTTAACATAGCAAGCACTTAGACTGTGTTTAACATAGCGAGCACTTTGTGTTTAATACAGCGAGCATTTAGATTGTGTTTAACACAGCGAGCACTTAAGACTGTGTTTAACACAGTGAGCACTTAGACTGTGTTTAACACAGCGAGCACTTTGTGTTTAATACAGCGAGCATTTAGACTGTGTTTAATACAGCGAGCATTTAGACTGTGTTTAACACAGCGAGCACTTAAGACTGTGCTTAACACAGTGAGCACTTAGACTGTGTTTAACACAGCGAGCACTTAGACTGTGTTTAACACAGCAAGCACTTTGTGTTTAATACAGCGAACACTTTGTGTTTAATACAGCGAGCACTTAGACTGTGTTTAACACAGCGAGCACTTTGTGTTTAATACAGCGAGCATTTAGACTGTGTTTAACACAGCAAGCACTTAGACTGTGTTTAACACAGCGAGCATTTAGACTGTGTTTAACACAGTGAACACTAAAGATTGTTCCACAGTGTGAGCAGACACTGCCTTCTCAACAAAAAAACTGTGTTTAAGACAGTGAGCACAGACTGGTACACAGTATAGGGCATAAGACTGTGTTCTGAGCACAGAGACTGTGTTTAACAGTGAGCACAGCTTTCACTGCTGAAACACAGGGGAAAACAGTGGCCAGACTGTAAACCCAGGAGTGGGATGTTCGGGGACAATCGTGTTTAGCCTGTTGAGCCAGCAGTCGTCACAGAAAACACGTCAATGCAATATAACATAAAATCTTAATCCTTCTGAAACTGTTTGTGTGTGTGTGTGTCTGTCTGTATCCACACCATTTGTAATCTGGAAAAGATTCAGGCATTCATTTTGACCAGAGCCAAGAACATTCTTCCTTGCCGGGAAGGGCCACTGACCCAGGGACAGTCTGAACTCTACCATGCCTCCCCTCCCCACACACTGCCCTTTCTGTCACCGCAAACATCACTGTCAATCATTAGTGCCATGAAAAGACAGGAAAATCAGTTAAATGCGTTGTTGACCGGGAAAGAAACATGAAACATGACTAATATTTGAAGGGGATCATAATTGTCCAGAAAAAGGCAGGAATACACCCTGGACAGGTCACCAATCTCTTGCAGGGCACACACACACACACACACACACACACACACCATTCACTCACACGCTCATACCTAGGGCTAATTTAGACTCCCCAATGAACCAAACCTGCATGTCTTTGCACTGGGAAACCGGAGTACCCAGAGGGAACCCACGCGGACCCCACAGAGAAAGGCCCTGGACGAGACTAATCTGAATCAGAATGTGCGTTTTTAAAGGAGGGGTGTGAAAGACCACACCAGCACAGGAAGTACAGAGTGCAGTAAAAAAGGTAGAGGGGTAATTACTCTGCAGAAGAAGGCTGGAAAGAATGTGCAGTTATAGCAGGGGTGGTGAAGTGTGTCAGAGGTGGGGTTATGGACGGAGGCACACCTGGTTTTCTCCAGAGAAAGTGCAAGAGTCCATTAAATACGACAGCCTCACACTCTCCCTGCAGGGCAGGCAGACAGGAGAGCACACACAGGGCACGGTACAGCAAACTCAGCATAACACACACACACTCTCACACACACACCCATACACACACACACACACACACCCATACACACACACTCACACACACACCCATACACACACTCACACACACACACACACACACACACACACACCCATACACACATCCATACACACACACACACTCACACACACACCCATACACACACACTCACACACACACCCATACACACACCCATACACACACACACACACACACCCATACACACACACTCACACACACACCCATACACACACACACACTCACACACACCCATACACACACACACACACACACACACACCCATACAAGCACACACACACACACTCACACCCATACACATACACACTCACACACACACCCATACACACACACTCACTGACACACATGCATACACACACACACATACACAAAACTCAGCACAGAAAGCACACTCACACAAACACCCATACACACACAAAACCCAGCACATAAAGCTCACACACAGACACACAGACACACACACTCAGTACAGCAAGCTTGCTCTCACACACACACACAACACGCACAACACACACAACACACACACACGCACACACAAAACAGCACTGCAAATGCACACAGAACAGATAAAAAACTCAAGTGACAGCACAGCTCAAAAGCAGACGCATCACAGTACTAATCTAAGTGTCAGATAGCAGGAGAGCTCAAAGTAGCCGTAGGGAAATTCTCCCAGAGGAGAGGAATAACTCTCCACCCTTACCTGGAATATACTAAAAACACACACACACACATACACATGCATGTGCACGTGCATACGCACATACACACACATGCATGCACACATGCACATACACACATCCACTCACATCACATACGTGTACACGCACGCGCGGGTTCCACACACACACACACACAGGTATTTCAGATTTCACAGCACTGCAAATTAGAGGGCCCCTCCGCAAGCCACGGCTTGCCACCTCCCTCCCCCAAACATCCCTCTAACTCGACTCTGAAGCCTCCAACATCTGATGCAGGATTAAGCATTCCCCAGCTCAATCATAACCACAGTCGCTCGGCGGAAAACCCTGAAAATAACCCCAGGTACGCCCCGGGGGCAGACTCTCTCCACAGATAAACTCAGCACAACACTGTTCAGAGGTCAGTGCTTAAGGCAGAGTCTCTCTGCACATGAACACCGGGATGCTGACCTCAGGCCAGTTCCCAGGTCAGAATCACTCAACAGATAATCACAGCATGCTGACCCCAGCGCTCAGTCAGAAAGCCTTTACGTAAGCCATCATCCTCGGTCCTGACCGGGGAATCGCCCTCAGTGCAGCACCAGTTTAACACACCAACCGAGTGCGCTGTGAAAGTATTTTCATTATCGTGAATTCTAGAAAGCGCAGGGCTGGATGGCACTACCCGCTGCTGCCATCCAGAAGCGGGTTTGAGTGGCTTTATTACAGCGGTGTAATGTGGACAGTAACAATCATGTCCTCTAGGGGGCAGTAATATTCAAATAGTGCTGGTTGAACTGCTTGCTTGGTTTAATGTGTGGATATGGTTTTCTCAGTAAAATACTGTAGCGAATTACAGCTTATGGTGTGTAACAGAGAGTGAGAGTGTGTGAGTGAGGGTTTATCAGTGTGTGAGTGATTGCGACAGTGTGAGAGTATGTCAGTGGGTGAGTCTGTGAGTGACAGAATGAGTGAGAGTGTGAGAGTATGTGTACACAATGTTGTGTGTGTGAGACAGTGTGTGTGTGTGTGTGTGAGACAGTGTGAGAGTTGTGTGTGTGAGACAGTGTGAGAGTTGTGTGTGTGAGACAGTGTGTGTGTGTGTGTGTGTGTGTGAGACAGTGTGAGAGTTGTGTGTGTGAGACAGTGTGAGAGTTGTGTGTGTGAGACAGTGTGTGTGTGTGTGTGTGTGTGAGACAGTGTGAGAGCTGTGTGTGTGAGACAGTGTGAGAGTTGTGTGTGTGAGACAGTGTGTGTGTGTGTGTGTGTGTGAGACAGTGTGTGTGTGTGTGTGTGTGTGTGTGTGAGACAGTGTGTGTGTGTGTGTGTGTGTGTGTGTGAGACAGTGTGTGTGTGTGTGTGTGTGTGTGTGAGACAGTGTGAGAGCGATATCTCACCTCGAACACCTCCTCGTCGAGCAGGCGTGTCCCGAACACGGTGACGCCCTCAGTGCTGACGATGGGGTCTTCTCCCCGTAGCAAGTCCAGCGTCTGCACCCTCTCACAGTCCAGGTACAGAGTGACAGACTTCCCCTCCACACTGTAGGCTATTCTGTGCCACCTGCAAGACCACAACACAGTCACTCAGTCACCACTGCATAGCACAGTCACTCTATCACCACTGCACAACACAGTCACTGTCACCACTGCACAACAGTCACTCTGTCACCACTGCACAACACAGTCACTCAGTCACCACTGCACAATCATTCAATCACCAACACAGTCTGTGACCACTGTGTAGCACAGTCACCTACGTATATAATTGTATATGTTCTAGACTTGGGTCAAATACATAATTGCTTTGGATTCAAATACATTTCTGCTCTTTCCTGAGCATGTCCGGGGAATTGGGACCTATGAAAGTGCAAACCCCGCCTTCTGGTCCTCCTGGTTGGCTCAATTGCACCAGGCAATATCAATCGGGCACAGAAAAGTGTTTGAATTCAAAACATTGCATTGTCACACTGTGTTACCTATATGTGCCAGGACCAGGTGAGTGAGCTACTGTACTGTATGTGGCTAAACGCTCATTACCTGCTCCTGACATACATACTGTATACCACATAAAGCTAGCCTTCACTAGGGGCGCAGGTTTGGTTTGGGGACACTTACTTTCCGTCAGCCAGGTTGAGCTTTTTGAAGATGGGGTAGAGCTCGGGGGAGGGCCGCCCCTGGTGGTCCTCGTACAGAAGGACGGGGGACCGGCCCATCTCCAGGCCCAGCTGCTGAACGCCCTGCGCGTCGTACACCGACAGCAGGAAGAACTGCGCCCCCTTCTTCGCCCGCACCGTCGTCATCAGGGAGAAGTCCTCGGGGAATGGAGAGTCTGAGGGGCAGAAAGACCCAAATTTACCACCCGCTCGTGCCCACAGAGCGCAAACCAGGGGTGCGCAACTCCCGTCCTGGAGGGCCAGTCTGCGTGCTGGTTTTTGTTCCAACCCGATTATATTATTGGCATTTAGCAGACGCTCTTATCCAGAGCGATGTACAGTTGTTTAGACTAAGCAGGAGACAATCCTCCCCTGGAGCAATGCAGGGTTAAGGGCCTTGCTCAAGGGCCCAACGGCTGTGCGGATCTTATTGCAACTGGGACCCCCAACCTTGGGTGTCCCAGTCATTTAACTTAACCACTACGCTACAGGCCGCCCCGATAACTTTAGTTTCAGTTTTCTGATAGCTCGATAAACTATGCTGATTGCAGTCTTTAGGATACACTGGCACTCTGTGGCTGTGGCTGATGCTTAAACATATAGTTGAGTTCATGAAATAATGAAGAGCATAAGAGAATCACAAAGTAAAAGTTAAAATCATTTTTTAAACTTAATACAACCATCTGTACTGGATAACCATTTTACGTGTCTGAGCTTTAAGCTGTTTTTGATTTTGAAGTATGATCCTTAAAATTAGCTAGCTTGTGAATTTGACTTTATTGGAATTGAAATGTATTAGTGATCTCAGATTAAAAGTGTCATTTAAAAACTCTTATTGTATATACTTTGATTACAATTATAAAATGTTAAATTTCATTAGAATGGCTAAATATTTTTAAAAAGACAAATATAAAGGATAAAGTAAAATTCCCTATGAAACACAAGTACTCAGGTGGTTTTGTTTGCAACAATGTAGCAAACTATGTCACTTGTACGAAAGGCATACACAATATCGATGCAGTGTCTTCATGTATGACATCATGTATGACATCTATGGTAACGGGTGACTGATCGCCATAGCTACTGCGAAGAAATACTCCTGGGTCCACTTATAACACCAATCAGTGAATATTCAAATTTACAAAATCAAATCAAAGAAATATGAAATCTAAATCTCCTTCCAAAATGACCTTACTTGGTGATATGATTGTGGCAATTGATTTATAGATGATATACATATATTTTTCATTTGATTTTAGTTCACAATATAAAAAAGAATAAGAAGTGTAATATCCCGCAATCAAGGAATTCTTCATGTTATAATCCAAAACAAAATTTCCCAAACACGATTGTTCCATGTTAGAACTCACTCTGGTCATATGCACCACAGTCAATTTTTTAAATAACCATTGATCTCTTTTTAAGTAACTAATGGTCTGTGTGTCGGTGTGTGCTTTGCTGTGCTGCTCGTTGTCTGTGTGTAAAACTGAATATTATTTGTACTAGGAGTATATCTTGGCAATATTGTTTTATATGTACTGTATAGTGGCTATCTTAGCCAAATCTCCCTGGGAAAAGAGATTTTTCAATCTTGGGACTTCCTGGCAAATAATAAAGGTTAATAAAAAATATATGATAAAATGTCAATGGTTTTGTTATAAAATATGTTACAAAATTGAACATATCCCAAAGATAAGTGTAATTACTAAAATACTTCATTATTATTTTTTTAAATCACCAAAATGTTGAAGATATTCTCAGATGTGCTAAACGTTGGTCAAGTTTTTCACCAGTTCATCTCAAATATACTGACACATGTCAATAACAGTGGTAGAGAATGGCTTGTCCCTTTTTCTCACCTCCTTCTTACCCACCCAAGTTCTTCTTCCAAGCATATTGTCGTGGGGAGTTTTCTCAAATAGCCTACTTAACTTCAAACCACCTTTATATGGAGAAAACACTGGCCTAATTTGTCTATCATAATTAAAGCCTTAGAGCTCAGATAATGTAAATGTATGTATATCATGTGTGCGTGTGTGTGCATACCAGGGAGAAGCTGTTTGGTTGTGTACTCTAAAATAATCTATGGAAGTATATACAGTTTTGCAGTGTATGTCCTGTGCATCTGCAGCATGTGCATGTGTGTGTGCGTTTACGTATGTTTGTCTGTGCTTCTGCAGGTGTACATACCAGGGAGAAGCTGCTTGGTTGGGGCGCTGAGCTGAATCTTCTTGTCTATCCTGTAGGCCATGTCTGTTTCCTCTGCACCTTTCCTGCTTGTGCAAAGCCCCGCCTCCATGGACACTCCTTCCATGTCCTCCGATAGGTCCAGCACCCTCAGAATGTCAATCAGATTGGCTGTTCACAGTGCAGAGGAGGAAAAAGAACAGATTCAGAACCCTCATTCAGTTTGCCGTTTCAAATGTAAAGTAAAATGTAAAGCGCACACACACACACACACACACACACACACACATGATCATAATCGTATGCATGACCACATAGTGATGCTTTAGGTGTACAAATAAATCATACATTAATGGAGTCACATAGGTATTTAAATAAGTCACATAATTTCTCACACAAAGCCCATAAATGACTAAAGTTTAATCAAAATTTCACTGTCACAGTTATCTGTTTCACAGACAGACAGACATTAGTTCTGAAACATTGAGGCAATAAACAAATAGTTGTTGTTTACAACAGAATTGTGTCATTATATCATCATCATTATATCATCTTATGTTTGTAGTTTACTAGTCACTGGAAGCATATAAAAGGACTTTTAAGACAGAGGATTCCATTAGATTAGACTGTGCTATTCTGCTCATTCCTGCCATCGACCTATTACACTGTAACAAACTGAATTCAGCTTCTCCTTCTGTCTCATAAAGTGGTACAGCTGCTGCAGGGCAGTCTGGGAGGTGTAGTTTTTCTGACACAGCCAGGAAACAGGAAAGACCCAGGCCTCCCGAGAGCCATTATGCACATGCTCCCTGAAGGGCTACTTCAGCAGACAGACCAACACAAGGAGGCCTGCAGGTGGTCACCAGGGGCTATCATTACAAGATAGACAGACCTACGGAGTCTATCCAAAAGAGCTGCAGGCTTCCAGATTCACACCTGACAGCTGACACCGGTGTCAGCAATTTGGGGGGAGGGTGTCTTGGAACCTCTTGGTCTCTATTCTTCCCTGTAAACATCCCCCCCCAATCTGTCTCTCTCCCTCTCCTTCCTCCACTGATATTTTATATTTTCACTTGAATGGATGTACATCAATATGCTTTAAATGCTCAATGTGTTTTAGATACATAAAGGAAAGCAAAAAATATATAACACGGAAATCCACCATTTGCCTTTAATGTTCATTATTGTGATTAAAGGAATATTTGGCAAGTTATTACATTAATCACGTTTAAAAAATACATTTAAAATATTTTTTTATCAGAGTAGTCCTAAGCACAGTGAATCTTCTCTGGTTAATCTTTTTCAATGGTTGTTGTTCCAAGTTTGTACTGTATTTCTTTCTTTTTTTTTTCAGTCGCTATGGTCAGATATTTTTATGATCAAACAGAACTGCACTTTACTTTGTGGTTGCAGTTTGAGTTTTCTGCAGTAATTGAGTTGCCTCAAACGGACAGTGTTATGACTGTACTGCACGGCTCTGAAAAGGCACTGTCTTAGGGTGGATTAGCGAACTGAACCTCAGGACCAGCTGGGCTCGTTTCCGGGGGTTGTGGGGCTTTGTAATGGCATGCCTATGTGAATGTACAAGTATATGTTACCTGCACTATGAAAACCAGCCGTATTGACCCCAAAACGTATTTTGAGTTTTAGAAGCTATTGGAATGAAGAGAATGTAAGCTTTCTAACGATATCAACGTTATCCCCCTACTCCAGATATCACTCGAGTGTCCTGTTTAATTTTAAGCACCACCAAACCATGTTCTTGAGAAAAATGGCTTCAAAATTACGTCGCGAGAATTGCGTGAGGCTGGGAGATTACCGACATTATGCTAACAAAACTCTGGGGCTATAACTTGCCATCTTATGTATAAACCCTATAAAACTACATTTCTACTCTGAACATTTACTCTTGACATTAAGACATAGACCATGAAAGCAAAGACATTAATATGTAGCCATGAACACAGCTGATGTGGTTTGTGACTGGTGAAAATGAAAGCCTAAAACAGCCAAAAATTACATTGGCCGTCGCGACTTACGACTGATTATAATAGAATGGGTCACATATAGTCTTGAGTAAAGTTAAACATACACTGTAGTGATTTGTTTATATGTAATTGACACGTATGTCTTATTATCTCATACAGGCTGGTCATCAGGCAATGTACAGTATGACATTAAAAACGGCTCATTAATTTTAGTATCAGTGACAGACTGTTCTTTTGATTTTTCCAAAATTCAATTGCCCTTTAATATTAATAATGGATACCAGCTGAATCTACACTGTAAACTTTGTTTTGAATTCATCACAGAGCGCAACGTGGAGGGTTTTCAACTGCACGATTTTCAAATTAAGCAAAAATCTTGCTTTCTTAGCGGACTGCACACATCACAGCCATATGTTTTCAAGGCCACTGGTTCAATTACAGGCAAATTCCAGTGCGGATTTTAATGTGTATTTACCTCAGTGAAATTCCCAGCCAGCTTCTTTCAGTTCATTGGCTACTTTTTTTGAGAACTTATTTACAATCATGCAACCCCTGCAAATGCTTTGTGTTCTCAAGCAGAGCCAAGACCTGGCAGGTCCACTGAAGCGTTCGACACCCAGCGCCTCACTGATGCCCTGAGCAAAGAAGTCAGCTACTTTGTTGCCGATGATTGAGCGCTGCTTGTTTCCAGCATGCATTGCTTCAATTATGCCATACACTTAACCCCCAAGGCCAGTTCCAAAGCTACATGAATGAACCTGTGTGGCAAACTTAATTGTGTGTTTTGTGGAAACCTATAAAATCAGGAGATAAACAGGTTGTGTTGATTAAAGATGTCAGCAATGCCAAATTGTCAGAAAAGAAAGAGCAGTATCACATTTTCTTCCATTCTTTTGCCAGAAACATGTACTTTTCCAAGCACCTCAACTGCTGTGCCCAGTCCTCCACATTCCACCACTGCACCATACTGCTGCTCTGACCACTGCTCCATATTGCTGCTCTGACTACTGCTCCACACTGCTGCTCTGACCACTGCTCCACACTGCTGCTCTGACCACTGCTCCACACTGCTGCTCTGACCACTGCTCCACACTGATGCTCTGACCACTGCTCCACACTGATGCTCTGACCACTGCTCCACACTGATGCTCTGACCACTGCTCTATACAGCTGCTCTGACCACTGCTCCATATTGCCGCTCTGACTACTGCTCCACACTGCTGCTCTGACCACTGCTCCTCTGACCCATGCTCCATACTGCTGCTGCTCTGATCACTGTTTTTGCTACTCTGACCACTGCTGTGCAATGCTCTTGTTGTATTATTAGGTGAAAAGTAGAAAAAGGGGCACAGGTGGCCTTTCCTGCAGCAAAAAGTGACAGGTCTTAGCGTCATGGCAACAAGACAGAGACCTGGTTAGCAGGGGTGTTAATAACAAGGCACATTGAATGACAACATGAAATCCTCTCATTAGAGCCCCTCTGAATCAGGTTATGTCCCAAATTCACCCCTTGGCCCCCAGCCCTGTTCATTCCACAATCCCACAGAGCAGAGGAGTCAGGGGGAGGGGGCAGTTCAGGAGGGGCTGGCAAACGCCGCACACAAATACTGCAGCGATGAGTGATGGTCCCTCAAAAGGTCACACAGATCCAGTCAGACTGTGCCAAAATACCAAACATGCACACACCACGGAGAGTAAGACAGAGATGCACAGAGAGGGGGGTGAGGAGGGTGAGGGGGGTGAGGGAGAGAAAGAGAAGGCCAAAGAGCAGGAGACATAAACATGAAAAGAAAAAAAACTAAACAAAAACAAAAACATGCACTGCATTCATAACCTACTTTGTCCTTTACCCAAATAACACAACATTAATATTGTGCATGTACAGGAGAGTAGGGTGTAGGAGAGAGAGAGAGGGACTGTGTTATACAGGAGAGTAGGGTGCAGGAGCGATGGAGAGAGAGAGGGACTGTGTTGTACAGGAGAGTAGGGTGGAAGAGAGAGAGAGGGAATGTGTTGTGCAGGAGAGTAGGGTGGAGGAGAGAGAGAGAGAGAGAGAGAGAGAGAGAGAGAGAGAGAGAGAGACTGTGTTGTACAGGAGAGTAGGATGGAGGAGAGATAGAAAGGGACTGTGTTGTGCAGGAAAGTAGGGTGGAGGATAGTGAGGAAAGGACTGTGTTATAAAGAAGAGCAGGAAGAGAGGGAAAGCAGACAGCCTGCAGTAACCGGCTGAGTCTCAGACAGACATCAGGTACTTATTTAAATTGATGCTTCAGATCCGCTCACAATTCACTCCATTAGGCAACAAGACCTCTATAAATATGCAACAGGACCACACATTTAAACAAGGAACATGTGCACACACAAAAACACATACACACACACAAATGCTTGCAACTCAATCTGTTCAGTCAGCATCTACAAAATGTTAAGTTAATATAACAAAAACTATACTTAAAACGATACATTTCCTGAAAACCAGAACGTTTCCTCAATTCACCTTCTGGCTGTTCTGCTACTTCTGAAGTCTGCTTTAAAAGCAACCAAGCAACAGAAAGAACTGCACTTCCTGGATCCTGGGTGAACCTTCCCTGACAGTCTGTCTTATTGAAATCATTAGTATCTAATTTCAAAACTTCCTATGTGGCAAAAGTACAGGGAGCATTATTAAATATTCCATGAACAGAATATCTCAAAGAAAATAGCATTTAGTGTGATCCAGTATACCAGGATTTAAATTGTAATGCATTATGATAGTACCACAGTTATGCTAAATCAGAGTATCCTACTGTAATTACAGTAACATCACAGCTACTGGTTGACCTAGACTAAATGATAGTTCCACAATCAATACAGAACCCACAGTCACACTACTACATCTGCACGCTGATTCACAATAGGCCTACCACAATCGCGACCCAATCCAGGTCACAACATTCACTGTACCACCATAAATAAATGACCACTGTAAATGAAAGTACCATGAGCCAAGAACCACCATACTTAAGGTGGCGTTTTGTTTTTCCAAGATACCTCTAGTAAAAAACAACATGTCTCTTTCATTATGACCACAGGCTTTCCACATCACAGCATTCTTAAACATAGATGGGGGTGTGCTGTAATTTGTGAAAAAGAATGTTATGTTTTACAAATAGTATATTACCAGAACGTATAATAAGTCATGGTAGTTGACTGAAGTAAGAAAATGAAGAGACAAATCACAATTAGCGAAGAGGTGGCCATAAACAGTAAAAGCATGTTTCGCCAAGGCGTAATGAGTCTCAAGGTCCGGATTCCAAACCGCAAACTAACACAGAAGAAAAATGAAAACACATGTAAGAGAACACTGAAAGTCAACACGACACTGACGCCTGATAGAAACACTACGACAGATAACGGAAGCCCAAAGTAAACAAACGTTGCAACTCAACTGCGGAAAGGAAACAACTCGAGCTTGAAATTCAGTCCACAAACCTTTGGTGTAACTGGTGCAACCCATGTATCACACGGAGATAGAAAGCCGAGAGACGCGGAACATGTGAATACAACAAGTTGTTCCGTATAACTAGGTTTTCCGTGCAGGCATCAGACGGACAGGACACCACCGAAGGAGTGCCATAGCGGATCAGGTTATGAGAGGATGAAAACACGGGCGATATTATTCTCTACTCGCGCAGTAACGTAGCACAGGCCTGTAAGGATACACAGTTTGCATTTGATAACATGCAACATAATCAATATGATTATGCTGAATGTCAGCAACATGTAACATTATATAGGCCTACATTAAAGAAAACAATATTTCGATAAAACTAAATGCATGTTATTGCCAAGTTCAAACTCATTCAGTGTATGACATTGAGTTGTGGCCCATAATTGTCAACCCAGTCAAATAAATGCCGCTGTTTGTTTTACTCAAGATGATTAGAATACTGCAAGAAGACTTAGAATTGTTTATAGACACAGGCTATAAAAGACTCTTCTTTTGAAGCTGCAACTTTTCTTGGGTTATAGTGATGTAATCTATGTGCAAGCCTGATTTAATGACTGGAAAAGTGTGTCTTTATTTGAGCACTCTTCTGATCAGATTATAAAACAGAAACAACATTCCTTTCCTGTGCCTATTTTACTCTTTGTGGTTGCACTATTCGAAACAAATGATAGGAAAAGGTAATTCAGCCACTATGCTCTCTGTCAACAGCAATTCATTACTCTACTTTGCTCACAGACTACATATACATATTTCAGTAAATTTTTATATGCAATTACTTTTGATTGGCTGAATCTAACAGATAAAGCACTAAATGTGGCATGTGCAAAATTTGGGGCAGCCTGTCAGCCCAGGATTAGTAACACCTCCTGGCAGAAATCACAGCGTCCAAAATGTTCTACAGTATTTTACAGATAATAATATTTGAATGTGGCGACTGTGAAGGCTATTCCAATTCCAAAAAAAACTTTTTTTAATACTTTCCTGTTGAAACACCACATGAACGTTTTTCAGCTTCATTTTCTTCACTGATTCTGTCTCTCGGACATTAGCTTTCTGAGATTATTTAGTTGAATCCATTCTTCCTTCCACAAACTATATTTCCAGTGCCAATGGCTGCTACAAAACCCCAGAGCATAATAAATCCACCCCCATGCTTAATGGTTGGCAAGATGTTCTTTTCTGCAAATGCTTCCCCTGTTTTTGTCCAAATGCATCTTTGGTGGTTGTGACCAAATAATTAAATAATGTTTCATCAGTCCACATCACTTCCAAATTCAGATCACAGGAAAGGTTTCCTTCTGACAACTCTTCCATGCAGATGATTTTTGTGCACATTTTTGTAACCTTTGTGCGCAGTTAGAGGTTAGAAAGGCCAGAGTATTTATTAAGCTCCAGAATTGTTTGCACCTGTCTGCACCTAACTTGGAAATTTACAGTTGAACAATTTTGAGACTTAAAAAAAGTACTAATGGATCGACTTCTGCATATGCCACATTTAGGGTTACATTTTTTTCCAAACACTTAAATTAGGCAAATAAATAGCAATTAATAAATTGTGTAATGTTTTAGTCTGTTAACAACTTGGGTGTTAACAACATTTCTTTTTAATTAAGAGATTGAACAAAACAATTTTTCTTGGGGTGCCCAAACTTTTACACAGTATCACTGATTATCACTGGATCACAGGCAAGTCCATCTAAGGATTGCATGGGTTTTAGTTGGGTGTGTGCGGTACAGCTGCAATTCAACACCTGCAATTAGTCCAAACTGGGGACGAAAAATTGAGGTAAAATATGTTTACATTTTTGTTTAATCCATTCCAGTGTAGTAACATGTATAAATCAGAGGTGAGTCATATAAGATATGTGTATATTACAGATGAGTAATGGATACTTTGCAGGTCTTCTCAGCTGTGTCCATGGTTACAGAATTTGTATACACAGCTTGGATGAATCTGCCGACACATGCCCCCCCATGCTGTCCGGGCCTGTCTCAGAGTCACACATGGAAACCCTGGGTCTGTTTTACCTGAGCCACAGACACCTGGATCTCCTCAACACTCCTTATCTGAGCCAGCATCACCTGCCATTATCTGGATCTGTTTTAACTGAGCCAATGACATTTAATATATCTTACCTGAGCCCAAATCAGAAAAATGCAAGCAATGCAAACCACCCTGAATAATAACCCTGAGTACACCGACATGTTAGCGCTGAGGTCAGAGGTCATTTCAGGAAGACGTTTGAATGCCCTCTTAACCAGCAGGCTGGGTATGGAGACACACATGCACGCTCTCTCTGATAGAAACTTTCTTCTTCTGTTAATATTATATGTTCTGTGCACTGTTGTTCTTCATCAACGACCATGATAGAAAAAAGTTTATGTACATTTTTAAGTTCTATCCTCTGAGATGTTCTCTTGGCCGTAATTTTAATACCAGAATTAAAACTCAAAAATTTCAATCCACAAAGATAAAAACTTTAAAACTAAAACTCACCAAGTGATATTACTGAACATGCTCTGCATGACACTCTCAGCACTATACTAAACTTGGCATATATTTTTTTATATGAAATTGTCATTGTCCCAGTGAAAACAGTAAACACTAGTGCAATGCTGTATTAAAACTTTTTTGTCCCAGTGATGATGCTAAATTCTACTGCAGTGCTTTATTGAACCCTTTTTGTCCCAGTGACAAAGCTAAACTCTAGTTCTCAGTGATATTACTGAGCTTTCCTCCAACAGCCAGTCCCTCCTGACTAAAGTAACAATGCCACACTGTTTACATACAATCACGCCTCAGACGGAGGGATTTTCAGATCACCGAGGTCAGGAATGCAAGTGGGCTCAGAAAAGCACACCATTTCCCCAAACTCTACACATGTATCAACATGAAGCACAGCTGCAGTACCGCTGCATCCTGCCTGTGTCACCCACACACAGAGCACCATTTACTATGCTCACCCACACACAGAGCACCATTTACTATGCTCACCAACACACAGAGCACCATTTACTATGCTCACCCACACACACAGAGCACCATTTACTATGCTCACCCACACACAGAGCACCATTTACTATGCTCACCCACACACAGAGCACCATTTACTATGTTCACCCACACACAGAGCACCACTTACTATGCTCACCCACACACAGAGCACCATTTACTATGCTCACGCACACACAGAGTACCATTTACTATGCTCACCCACACACAGAGCACCACTTACTACGCTCACCCACACACAGAGCACCATTTACTATGCTCACCCACACACAGAGCACCATTTACTATGCTCACCCACACACAGAGTACCATTTACTATGCTCACCAACACACAGAGTACCATTTACTATGCTCACCCACACACACAGAGTACCATTTACTATGCTCACCCACACACAGAGCACCATTTAGTATGCTCACCTACATAACAACACAGTTTTGCTATTTACTTTTATCACCCACTAACATAGAGCACTACAACCATGCATGGTTGTAAGTGCATGCTTATGTATTATTCTGTGTGTTTTTGCATGTGTGTGCCCATGCAGTAAAATGAGTGGTGAAAATGCAGACTTAAGTAGAAAAGGCTTTTTTAAGGAACTGCCAGACATGACATGGTGACACCTGCCCCCACTCACACCCCCCACCCCCCAATCAGAAGGCAGAACTTAATTAAATCACTCCTGCCCTAACCTCTGACCTCCAGGGTCCTGGGACATAGCTGATGTGGACAACAGGGGCAGTGAGGCGGAGAGAAAGGGAACAAAAGGACCCAAAACTTGGGGAGGTAGGAGGAGAGCCCCACAGAGCCAGTGTGAGATGAACTAAATTACAAGGTGGCCATTTTATACACCTTCTCTAAATTTGCTTAAGGAAATCACACATTCTGACAACTACAAATACTCTGACAATGACAAATATTTTCTAAAATGCTTGTGGTATTTCCAACATACTTTTGAAATGCTATTTCTAAAAATCACGGGAGCCCTCACCAAAGCAGATAAAAAACAATGTAATGAAAAATGAAATAATGAAATATTACCTGGTAGACCTCATTCTACTTCATTTATTTTATATTCAAACAAACTGTGTATGTGAATGTTTTGGCCTCTGATTCGTTGGCTGTTTGTTTGAATATAAACTAAATAAACAGAGTGCGGTTTACCAGGTATTTTTTCTAAAGCTACTTCTAACCATTTCAAATACTATCACCAAGGACCATTGAAAGGCCAATAAATCACAAATAAAATGATAAAAAAATAAATGATAGTTTAACCAATTTATGAAACATAAGACTTGACCTCATAACCTTTTAAAGCCAGCTGACTCATTTCCTTATTTATCCATTCAGGAAAAATTTGAAACTGCCAAGTAGCTTATTTTCCTGATTAGTGATGCAAATGTGGGTGAAGGTTAAGCTGTGTGCACTGACATTAGGGCTGGTTGTTTAAAAGCATGAAATAAGGGAGGCTGCAGGGTGACCAGTCAGAGCCCTGATAGGCCACACAGTCTGGTATCAAATCTGCCTGGACCAACTGGAACAGTTGGACAGGAGGACATGCCATTGGTTGGAGCATTGCCTGGGGTGAAAGAGATTTTGGTCAGAGGGTCGCATCATGCACTACTATGCATCAACCTCAATTAGGTCAATTAGGACTCCCCCATCTGCCTGTACAGCAGTCCTGTTCCTCAAAGACATATCGAGCAGTTGAATGAGTTGTGCTTTGTTGGGATCGAAAGTAAAACCTACAGGAGGATGATGGATCTTCAGAAACAGGATTGAGAACTATTGCTGAACAACATGTGTGTGTGAAGTATCCTCCTTCAGATGAACGTCTGTCTGAGGAAACGCGCCGGACTGCGGAGTGATAAGAAGCAGCGGCCTCATTCAGAGGAGAGCTCACACTCAGAGGAGAGCTCACACTCAGAGGAGAGCTCACACTCAGAGGAGAGCTCACACTCAGAGGAGAGTTCACACTCAGAGGAGCGCTCACACTCAGAAGAGAGTTCACACTCAGAGGAGAGTTCACACTCAGAGGAGAGTTCACACTCAGAAGAGAGTTCACACTCAGAGGAGAGTTTACACTCAGAGGAGAGCTCACACTCAGAGGAGAGTTCACACTCAGAGGAGCGCTCACACTCAGAGGAGAGCTCACACTCAGAGGAGAGCTCACACTCAGAGGAGAGCTCACACTCAGAGGAGCGCTCACACTCAGAGGAGAGCTCACACTCAGAGGAGAGCTCACACTCAGAGGAGAGCTCACACTCAGAGGAGCGCTCACACTCAGAGGAGAGCTCACACTCAGAGGAGAGCTCACACTCAGAGGAGAGCTCACACGTGTCTCTGCTCTCTCACACAGAGGAGTCGGTGTGAGCACAAGCACAATCGGGTTCTCCAGAGTCTGAGAAAGAGGGGAAATTAATAAGGCCAATGATGATCAAATACCCAATGAGCTACGGGCCAGCTGAAAAAGGAGGAACCAACAGGTGCTCTCCAACCAGGACAGACAGACTATATGAGACTCCTTACCCAGACAATTTCACAGGGACTGGCCCCAAATAAGGAGCACTGGGCTCTGTTTAATGTATAGGTGAGGCTGAAGTTTCGACGTCAAACGAGGTCCTTCCTCAGTACAGAGTGTACAGTGTATGGCGCCATCTCTTATTTCGGCTAGTCCCTGTGAAGTTGTCTGGGTAAGGAGTCTCAGATGATCAATGATGCTTGGTTGCACATAACACAGCACTGAATTCATGAGAGTACATAAAACTACCCCGTAATACCCATAATTCACTCAGAATGACGAATTCATAAAAGCCCCAAATATCATCAAAAGCACCACAGTTTCCATTACTGCAGGTTTACCAGTCCAACACCAGTCCGGCCTCAGTCTGATCTCCCTGAAGCAGGATGTCATCTGCTTGACTACGGAATAAAGCGTTTTATCCTAACGCGGAAACAATGTTTTGTGTTGGTGGAATGTGAACCTACATTCAGCCTGTTTGTTTGGCATTTGGGATAAACCTGCTCTGTGTTTTGGCAGAGTTTACACCAGTAGTTGTGTGGGAGACCACTTGGAATCTCCATGATTCTTTTCTTTTTTGCTTTCTGAATTCATTTATTATTCAGCAACAAGTGAGGGGGGGGGGGGGGTGACTGAGAGAGAGAGAAAGAAAGAGAAAGAGAGATAGAAAGCATGTGTGTGAGTAGTGAGTGAGAGATTTGGCAATTGAGAAAGGCAGACACAGGGGACAGGTTGTTACCACTGCAGTCAGGGAGCAGTGGACACAGAGCTACAATTGTTTACAAGCTGTGAGACATAATACACAAATGAGTTTAAGGGGGGGTACCACATGTGAACAGGGGGAAAAAATCCTTTCCTCTAAACATTACATTACATTAATGGCATTTGGCAGTCGCTCTTATCCAGAGCGATGTACAGTTGATTAGACTAAGCAGACAATCCTCCCCTGGAGCAATGCAGGGTTAAGGGCCTTGCTCAAGGGCCCAACGGCTGTGCAGATCTTATTGTGGCTACACTGGGGATAAAACCACTGACCTTGCAGGTCCCAGTCATCTACCTTAACCACTACGCTACAGGCCGCCCAAAACAACTTCAAAATCACCAACAGCTCCCCTTTTAATTAGGGGAAAGTGTAACTATGTAGCATTGATTGGCAGAACAACATTTAACCTCATGCAACACTGCAAAACTATTTTTACCTTTAGGGTTAAAATAGCTTGTTGGCACTGGGGCAGTATCCTCAATGGTACGCTCACTGTACCTTTTACCGTTTAGATTAGTATACTAAGGTACAAATATGACCCAGCAAGGGAACATTAACACAAATTGTTCCTAAGAGGTCAAATACAGGCCCCTACGGTACTGCTTTTTCTGAGAGTGTACAAACTGAGGGACAGTGAGTGACTCTCCATTTATCATATATTTCCCTCAACTGTGTAATTACGTATTTATTGAGAAAGAGAGCAAGAGTGAAGCAAACAGACAGTGTGAAGAGAGAGGGAGAGCGATAGATAGCTTTTCCTGGAACCAATATTAGCTCATCATGCTATCTGCATAGTTTATCTGCATATTTGCTAAAGTTATCATAGCATAGTAAATCTGTGGCATGTGGTTTGTAATCTCAAAATGTGTGTGTGTATGCGTGTGTGTGAGTGTGTATGCACACACATGTGTGCTAAGTTTGAACGTACATCAGTTCACATTCCTCTCCTTCAACAGTTTGTTCTGCTGTTGTTTGCTCATTGTATGAGGCCCAGACTGTCCTACTGACCAGAGATTACCCTGCTGTTTCTCCTGTAGACTGGCTCTACACTATTCACCAACAACACACATGCTTCACATTATCTCCATCAGCATTACAGACAGTTTACACAACCTCTACACTCTCCAACATCAGTCTATAGCCCATCGAAAATCACCGACATCGGTCTACACCGCATCAATACTCACCAACATCAGTCTACACCAAATATACACTCACCAACATCAGTCTATACCACATATACACTCACCAACATCAGTCTACACCACATATACACTCACCAACATCAGTCTACACCACATATACACTCACCAACATCAGTCTACACCAAATATACACTCACCAACATCAGTCTATACCACATATACACTCACCAACATCAGTCTACACCACATATACACTCACCAACATGAGTCTACACCAAATATACACTCACCAACATCAGTCTATACCACATATACACTCACCAACATGAGTCTACACCACATATACACTCACCAACATGAGTCTACACCACATATACACTCACCAACATGAGTCTACATCACATATACACTCTCCAATATCAGTCTACACCCCATATACACTCTCCAACATCAGTCTACACCACATATACACTCTCCAACATCAGTCTACACCACATATACACACTCCAACATCAGTCTACACCACATATACACTCACCAACATCAGTCTATACCACATATACACTCACCAACATCAGTCTACACCAAATATACACTCTCCAACATCAGTCTACACCACATCTACACTCACCAACATCAGTCTACAGCACATAAACACTCACTGCAAGAGTATGCACTGCAAAGCCTGGCTGCAGTGACCATGCATGCTGCAGTGGATTTGCACTGTAAGTCCGAAAATCTGTCTCCCTCAGGGAGTGTAACTAAAGCTGTGATTGGATAACTCAGGAGGCAGCAAGGGGCGGGGGGTTACTTCTGGAGTCCAGATGTTTATTAAAGGTGTTGGGGAGGGCACTGAGGACTGTGTATATATCATGCATGTTACAGTATCCTTAATCCTAACAGAACGTGAGTGACAGCCAAATGGCACCCGGAGAAAGAAGAGCCATCTGGCCCACGCACCTCGACAGCGTTCCCTCCTGCCTGCCCCTGTTCCTCTCCCATCCTGCCTGCCCCTGTCCCTGTCCCGTCCCCTGCTTTTACATTTATTTCTGTTTTCGCCTAATTTATCAGCGGATCAAAGGCGCTGGCGTTCCCGCACTGTGGTTGAGATTCCCAGCAGGATGAGCGCAGCGGTGGCACACGTGAATCCCCCCCCCCCACTCACAAGGCTGGAGGAGGGGAGGCAGCAGATGAAAAGCAAACACCCCCCCCCTCTCAGTCTTCCGGAGAAAGAAAAGAATTAAAGAACAGAGGAAAAGAGGGGAGATGAGGGATCATGAAGTCGGGATGAGAGAGTGTGTATGTGTGAGTGTGTGCTTGTGTGTACTGTATGTACATTTATGTGTGCGTGTATGTACGTGTGTGCGTGTACTGTATGTATATGTCTGTCTGTGTGTTTGTGAGTGTGTGTGTTTGTTTGTATGTACATGTGCGTGTTTGCGCGTATCACTTGCATGTGTACCATGTGTATGCGCGTGTTTGTATGTACAGTACATGTGTGTATGTGCACGGCACGTGCATGTGTGCGTACCTCGTGTTTGTGGGTGCGTGCACGGCACGTGTATGTGTGCACGCCACGTGTATGCATGTGTACCACATGTGTATGTGTGTGCGTGTATGTATATGTGAGTGAGTTTTAGAGTGCATGCCATGTATGTGTATGTGTGTGTGTGCATACGTGTGTCTGTCTGGCACTTTTTCTTCAGTTATCTCTACCCTCTCACACATGTTGCACACACACACACACACACACACACACACACAAACATTGCAGGCTTGCCGGGGTGGTGTGTAGGCATTTTGAGCTCTGAAGCTCAGTTTGAGACATGGATAAAAGGAGTAATAAAAGGGGCCATAAAGACCGGAGCAATGGCCAAGCTGGCTAATGTAACCCTTACTGTACACACTCCCCAATGTATACCCCACACTGTAACCCTTACTGTACACACTCCCCAATGTATACCCCACACTGTAACCCTTACTGTACACACTCCCCAATGTATACCCCACACTGTAACCCTTACTGTACACACTCCCCAATGTATACCCCACACTGTAACCCTTACTGTACACACTCCCCAATGTATACCCCACACTGTAACCCTTACTGTACACACTCCCCAATGTATACCCCACACTGTAACCCTTACTGTACACACTCCCCAATGTATACCCCACACTGTAACCCTTACTGTTCACACTCCCCAATGTATACCTCACACTGTAACCCTTACTGTACACACTCCCCAATGTATACCCCACACTGTAACCCTTACTGTACACACTCCCCAATGTATACCCCACACTGTAACCCTTACTGTACACACTCCCCGATGTATACCCCACACTCTAACCCTTACTGTACACACTCCCCAGAGAAATCCCCACACTATAATCCACACTGTACTCCCCACTAAACCCCACACTATATCCATCACTACTACCATCGAACCTTACATTACACCCACCCTGCACCCAGCAACCCACCCTGTAGCCTGCAGGGCTCCCAGACTGCCCCACACTGTCTCTCGCTGTGAGTCACTGCAGAATTCCCAGAGGTCATATTCCTGTACAGCCTTGCCTTTTGGAGAAACATTCCTAATAACTTCACTTATCATGTTTCCAGCGCTAAATACTGGTGGGACAGACAGACACCACCGCACTGTTTCAGCCGATCCCCCAGGGGGTGCTGATCGACATGAACCATCCTAGAACTTCTCACTCTCAGAACTAAAGGCAAGAAAAGTGCCTAAAAAAGTAGACAAATGCTTGTCGCTGGGGCGGTACCCTATAGGTAGATAGAATTGTACGCCTAGCCAGCAATTCATAATTAATTAGTACCTTTTTTGAATGGAACACATACTAATTTGTAGCCAAAGAGAACATGTTTTCTACATTCAGGGTCCTTGAAGAACAAAAATGTACCTCCACTGTAACTTTATTTCTGAGAGCGCTCCCAAATACCGTCATAGCACGTTTCATCCGTTCCCATGGAAACAGACCGTCGCTCCCTCCAGACAAGACCAGTGGTCACGCCCAGCCTTTAAAACATATCATAGGCCTGAAGAGCTCCCTTTGATTCATGGGAAAAAAACTGATTATATCATCAGTGCGCTGCAGTCTTTCGTCTCAAATGCACCTGCCCGGTTATTAAAGGACTAAGAATTCCCTCCACGGAGATGGGTCTTTGGATGTGATGTGGTTTCTGAGAATTTTAACCATTTGAAGAGTAGTTTTTGGGTCATTATTGATCTGAGTGGTGTGGCAGGAGAATACTGTGAGGTTTTGGACAGTAGGTTTTTTAAATTTTATTTCCCCCAAAATTCCAGGTGTTCAGATAAGAACATTGTGATCACATATTTGTGATCTTACACTTTAAAGGATTAAAGTTGCATTCTTAATATCAAAGGGTGAAATTTGAGCAGAGGGTTTCCAGAAGTTTATTTCAATGAAGTGTGGTTCTACACTTCAGTACATGTAATACTGCAACCTGAATGAACCCTTCCAACAAGGTAATTACATCACTTTACAAGAACACAATCTCCTCCTAGTACATGCATGAGCCTGTGCTAATTGACCTAGTTCCTAAGACATGTGCCAAACTGTCTAACTCATGCAAATGAGGTTAAATTACAGTAGGAAAACCTTTTTTTCCATTTGACTCTACTTAATTACTTAACTTTTATGAAGTGGCACACAGAAATTTTGGTATGCAAGGATATTACTAAAAAACCATAATTGCAGCAAACTGTTTAACCAAAACAAATACACATTATAGTATTAGAGAACTTGTGCCAAAGTATTAAAGTCCTAAAGTAGTGTTTGCACAATGCTGAAGAAATTGAAACGGTGCTTTGAATCACTGAGGATATGGAAAATGCACTACTAGTCATCACAAATGGGGTTTATGAAGTAAATTGAATTTATGAAGTAAAGCTGAGAAACCTGAGAAATGCCTGACACTTGTAGCTTGAAATCTGGCCCCACCTGGCACTCTTTTGATTACATAATCTGAGTCCTCTTCAGTAGTTGATGGGAACACACTTGCATTTTCTTTTGCCGACCTTTCAGAAATGTACTTAACATTTGCAAAATATTTGCAAAAAACTTAACTACAGTCACTGAAATGGCACTGCTACTGAACATAGTAACTGAAATAGCACTGCTAGTTACCACAGTCACTGAAATGACACTGCTAATTATCACAGTCACTGAAATGACACTGCTAATTACCACAGTCACTGAAATGACACTGCTAATTATCACAGTCACTGAAATGACACTGCTAATTATCACAGTCACTGAAATGACACTGCTAATTAGCAGAGTCAATCAAATTACACTGCTAATTACCACAGTCATGGAAATGACACAGCTAATTAGCACAGTCAATAAAATTGCACTGCTAATTACCATAGTAACTGAAATAGCACTGCTAATTACCATAGCATCTGAAATAGCACTGCTAGTTACCACAGTCACTTAAATGACACTGCTAATTAGCACAGTCACTGTATCACTGAAATTGGGTTGTAAATACTGACACAAAAATACTGACACTAAAGCATTGAACCAGAGTGTCATGCTTAAAGTTTGGTGTTTCACAGCAATGATGAGGTGCTGGCTCTCTCCCTGACCTTTGACCCCTGTGCTTGACTTAGTGACCCAACACATCCATAGGCACTACAGCTGGCAGAGATCAGTGGTCTTAGATCAGCGTTCCACTGAATGGGTGGATAGGCTGTTCCTTGATCAGCACTCCACAACCCCACATCTGAAGCACATGCAAGCTTGGCAACCTTACACACACAGACCCCACACGCTGGTAAGAGTAGAGGCAAATCTGCAGCCATCACTAAATACAACTGGTAGGGCAAAACTGAGGGTGCCTGCCAACAGAAGGAACCAATGCAACAGTAACCAAAGGAACCCCTGGCCAACTTAATCCAACTGTGCCCCTGAGACACGACACACTGTGTCCTTACACTGTGGAGCTATACTCCACAGTGTAAGACATAGCCTATCCTCGAACCTGCAAAAGTGGGGCAGTGCCTGTGCCCGTGATAGAAGCTCTTTTGGAGCAAGCTACTTGAGCTTCAATCTCAGCAAACACAAAACGTTCTCACAATGTTACCGAAATGTATGTCATAACATTGCCACAAAACTGCAGCAACCTTGTGGGAATGGTTTGTGTTAGTTGGCTAATGAGCTAATTAAGCAGGAACAAGCCAGGATTGATCCCTTGCATTCCACACCTCAACTACTCCTGCTATTGCTCTACAGTGCTCAAGGTAAGGTAAGGTGTATGATAGTGAGTATGAGCGAGTTGCGCTATAATAAGAGCAGGCAGGATGTGCTTGTGGCCTTGTACAGTATGTAAGGGGGGGGGCAGTATATCTGTCACTGTGCCTATGTTATGATCCCAGTCTCCCACTCTGTTTGTTTTTGAAGTTGAAAGAAGAACTCCCGCTGGTGGCGCAGAGGAGCTGGACACGGCGGCGGTTGGGAGGGCCGGGGGAAAAGACACCCCTCCGTCCAACTCTTAACTCTTAAGCGGGATCGCAAGGGACGTTGGCCGCAACGGCTGACCGTTTCCCAAGGAGAGAGGCGGTTACACTGCAGCACCTGCGCAGGGTGATGAGATGGCAAGGCAGAGGTGTACAGCCCATCGCTGCGATACAGTGGACTGTGTCATACTGAGATCGGTGCACAGTGCTAATGCTAAAACCACACGTCTTTTAATGTAATCTTGACACTGGATACAGTGTGTTTTTGTTTTCATTTAGAAAATTTTCGGAGATTATTTACCACTTCGCTGCATGCACTTCACTTCACAAAAATGTATCGTTTAAATGCCTATGTAAAAGGGAATAATGGAAATATGGGCCCTGCTACATGCACAGCACCTGCCTGAGAAAACTCAATCCACACAGAGTTGGAAGAAATGGAGTTTGCCTGTGAAGTAGGCCTCCTTATTGAATCTTGGGAGTGGTTTCCCACAGGCCAAGAAATGGAAATGTTATCAGGCTGATTGACACGTTATTATGTCACTGCATTCCTAAGTAAAAAATCTATATAAAACAGACATTTTCTTACATTAAAAATGTAACTACTACCAAGATAAGTATTTAAAACGTTCTGCTCTCCGTAAAAACTTGACCTGCGTAAAGTTCCAATCCTTTTCCGTCTGCCAGTGTTTGTCCATTTATCGTTTTCACAAGCCAACGTTAAACCGTTTCACAGTAAACCGACAGCAGTCGCGAGCACACAGTGGCATGACATCACAGACTTGCAGCGTCCCTAGGAATCCTTGGCGCATTTTTCCTACCATTCATCTGCAGGGTCCTGGTGGAATTTGTCTTTGTGCCAGAGACTATGGGGAGACACAGTGGAACGAGTCGGATCGCTTGAGGCGTCCTTCTGCAAAGTGGTGTGTGCTTGAGCACGAGCGCGCGTGCTTGCGTGCGTGCGGTAGGTCAGAAATAACAGCCGTTTTGCGCAGATGATATAACGTTTACTGAAGTGCCATCTCAAAGCGACGATTTCACGTTTACGGGGGCCATGAACCAAACAATAGAGCCCAAAAAATATAAAGAAATAAACGAACATTTAAGCATTAAAGTCTAAGTACCCAAGTGTGCGGAGTCGGGGTTCTGGGGGCAGGGGTGCTCTAATCAGGATTATCATAATATAATTCACCACGTGTACATTACGTAGTTTAGACTGACACAGTGCGACTTTTCATGCTTACTGATAACAGCGCAGTGACTGGTAATGCTATGCATTCTTTTTTTACAAATAATATTTCATTATTGCAATCAACTGTTGGAAACAGAAGTAAGAAACCAAACAACACCGGTAGGGTGGCTGGCCAGAGGGGTCTTTCAAAGACTCTTTATGAGAAAAATTAATCTGCGTCCTCAGATTAATTTTGGAAAGCGCATTAACGCCAGCGCTCCGGACTAATCCAGACCTGAAGCAACTCCTTGAACAAGTTTAAACCAGCAGTATCGCTCGCCTGACAATGACAAAAGATTGTCTTTGACGGCGGAAGTCGTCAGATACCGCAAACTTTGCGGTAAAAAGTTCAACCCTGAGAATGCATAAAATATGAATTGGCTTTTCAATAAATATTTAATTGCTTCCCATGAGTTTGCTGTAAAATTGCATGTTTTATAAATTGTAAGTTGGAAAATATGCTTTTCAAAGGCAAGATAACCAAATGCAAGCAAGATCAAAGAAAAGTAAACAGTGGCAATCATTTTTCAGCCAGTTTGTGGGCGAGACATTCTAATTTATGGACAGGTCGTTTTGATAAGTGATAATTTACCAGCTCGCGTCGTCGTCGCCATCGCGTGTAGAATGATGAGCAGAAGCAACCGTAATCTTCCGTTCCACCAGTCCATCTTTCAGAGAAAAAGCTCCGTCCGTCTCGTTCTGTTTGGACACACTCGCGTTGTGGTCGGAGATAACTTTTTTAGCTCTTGAATGCAGCTGCCATGCGTGGGAGACGGAGGCAGAACCTGTGCCGCGCGCTCCTGCAAACCCGGATTGAGGGATCCCCTTGGCGAAAAGCTTCTTGCTGCAAGTTTTTTTTTAAAGATCCTCACCCTCTCATTCAGTGTCCCCCTATCTCATACTCGCTCGCTCTCTCTCCCTCCCTCCTCTCTCTTTTTCCCTCCCTCGCTCTCTCTCTCTCTCCTCCCCTGGGACGGTATCTCGCCACTTGGGGGTAATAGATGAGAAACGGTGCCTCCAGAGGACAGATGTCATAAATCACGCGCGGCTTTCTGGCGAGTGCTCCTGCACACCTTTATTACTGCCTTGTCTAGGTAGCTCCTGCATCTCTGATTATAGACCAGAGCTGCAAAATGTCCTCCCTGCTCCTTCAATTTTTGCTTTCCGGTCTGATAAGGTGGAGCCTTTTATACTTTCGTTTTTGTATGTGAGAACTGGGCACCTGCCCTAATGAAAACATGAATAATGCCATTATCGTTACGCCGACATAGGCTAAATGTGTGAAACTAGGCACTCTGAGATTGTAATGTCCAGTGATTCATGACAGTATCACTGGAATTAGCAGGTAATCCCAGAATGTCCCCAGTATAGACACAAGTGTCTGGCAAGATGTGTCCTGGCCTGGGTAATTTTGTCTGATATGGTTTATAACCAACAGTGTTTTACAATGCTATAACATGCATTCCTTGTCTTTTTTCATTATGTTAAAACCTTTTATGTCAATATACATAAATGTCACTTCTTTTACATGAGAATCAAGGAAACAGGCTACAAAAGACCAATGAACCCGGGCATGAGCACAGTGAGACAGTACTGACACAGGCATGTGGGCTGAAGCATGGACACAGAGAAATAGACATGACAGCACAGACTCAATGACAGTACAGACCCAGACAGCACAGACTCTTACAGGACTCGGTACAGACTCTGAAACTTCTGTAAGAAAACTGAGCACGAGGGTTCGAAGCATCTGCAGGGCTTGTGAATGAACACAGGGGTTACAGCACTGTTCAGTGCCCTGAAGTGTGCTATTCCAGAATTTTCTCTAGGGCAGGTGAGGTTATCTCTCTCAGCACCGTTTTATCTCATTCCAGTTTCAACGTCTTTCCAACGTTTTTGGGCAGTTTCAAGCCGCAGCCTGATGTTGTTATGGCTGGAAGCGCCCTCGCGCTCACAGTGCTCGACAGCAGAAGAAGAACCGGAGGCGCCCGCTGACTTTGGATCAACATTCGCAATGACACAAGCGGGTTCGACTGTCAGCAGCAGCCTCCACAGAGACAACATCAGTTTAACTGTTAGAAACAACCTCTACAGAGACAACCTCAGTTTAACTGTTAGAAACAACCTCTACAGAGACAACCTCAGTTTAACTGTTAGAAACAACCTCTACAGAGACAACCTCAGTTTAACTGTTAGAAACAACCTCTACAGAGACAACCTCAGTTTAACTTTTAGAAACAACCTCTACAGAGACAACCTCAGTTTAACTGTTAGGAACAACCTCTACAGAGACAACCTCAGTTTAACTGTTAGAAACAAACTCTACAGAGACAACCTCAGTTTAACTGTTAGAAACAAACTTGACAGAGAAAACCTCAGTTTAACTGTTAGAAACAAACTCTGCAGAGACAACCTCAGTTTAACTGTTAGAAACAAACTCTACAGAGACAACCTCAGTTTAACTGTTAGAAACAAACTCTACAGAGACAACCTCAGTTTAACTGTTAGAAACAAACTTGACAGAGAAAACCTCAGTTTAACTGTTAGAAACAAACTCTACAGAGACAACCTCAGTTTAACTGTTAGAAACAAACTCTACAGAGACAACCTCAGTTTAACTGTTAGAAACAAACTCTACAGAGACAACCTCAGTTTAACTGTTAGAAACAAACTCTAAAGAGACAACCTCAGTTTACTGTCAGCAGCAACATCTATAGAGACACAAACTGGGATTTAAGGTCAGAAATAGCCTGCAGAGAGACACATCCTGGGTAGGTTATGCAATTCCTTAATGTGCAAGAAGGATCTGGAAGAAGCATGGATATCTTAGCGCACCATGGGCAACAGACATCCTCAGAAAGGCGTCGGGGGCTTAAGATGAGACAATCTCGACAACAAAATCCTCTAATTAAAGAATTAACAAAGCTGACATCAGCATGGCCCATGTCACAGAGAGCCTTTGTGTCCGAGCCAAGGAGTGCTCTGTGAATCTCACGAGAAAAGGAATTAAGGAAGAGATGGATAAACCAGAGCCTAATTGAGTCATAACAGAACCATGAACCTTCATTTTCAAAATCTGAAAAACCACAATGCCATCATACAGCAGGCATTCATATTATTAACAGTTTAACAGTTTAGAATCAATGGCATTCAAGCAAGTTTAGACACTTTTTCTTCATATCGCTCACTCAGGCGTACACACACACTTTCCAGATTTCCAGATGACTACTGAGATGAAGGGAGAGAGAGAGAGACTAGCTAAGTTCCAGAAACGTGCAAATTATTTGGCGGATTGCGGTTTATCCCTTGGGTAAACAGGAGCGCCGGTCCCCCGCTCCCCCTCCCCAGTACACACTAAGCTGCCCTGAGTCCGCAGCGCATTCCTGGCAGCTTTTAGCAGATAGTTACCAAAGCGCCGCCCGGAGTCTGAGTTCACTGTGAGAAATACTCCAACTCATCAGCTTCCTCTCATCACTCATACCCTTATAGCCTTAAACTGCTGCTTGACCATGTAGCCCTCTCACCAGCACATAACCCTTTCAGCAGCACATAACACTCTCACCAGCACATAATCCTCTCGCATAACCCTCTCACTAGCACATAATCCTCTCACATAACCCTCTCACTAGCACATACCCCTCTCACATAACGCTCTCACTAGCACATAATCCTTTCACATAACCCTCTCACCAGCACATAACCCCCACCAGCACATAACCCTCACCAGTGCATAACCCCCACCAGCACATAACCCCCACCAGCACATAACCCCCACCAGCACATAACCCTCACCAGCACATAACCCTCACCAGTGCATAACCCTCACCAGCACATAACCCCCACCAGCACATAACCCTCACCAGCACATAACCCCCACCAGCACATAATCCTCTCACATAACCCTCTCACTAGCACATAATCCTCTCGCATAACCCTTTCACTAGCACATAATCCTCTCACATAACCCTCTCACCAGCACATAACCCTCTCACATAACCCTCTCCAGCACATAACCCTCCCACATAACCCTCTCACTAGCACATAATCCTCTCACATAACCCTCTCACTAGCACATAATCCTCTCACATAACCCTCTCCAGCACATAACCCTCACCAGTGCATAACCCCCACCAGCACATAATCCTCTCACATAACCCTCTCACCAGCACATAATCCTCTCACATAACCCTCTCACTAGCACATAATCCTCTCACATAACCCTCTCACTAGCACATAACCCTCACACCAGCACATAACCCTCACACCATGTCAGCAGAACATAACCCTGTAACTCTGTCACCACAGCATAACCCTCTCGCCACAACATCAAACTCTCACCCTCTCACTATTACATGTTCTTCTGAGTGGTTTGTAGGACAATAAAGCACCAGGAGTTCCCCATAGATTCTGTGACTGAATGTAGTTGATTCTCTCCACTCTCTCCATTACCAGTACTGACTCTCTCTTGTGCAGAAGACACTAAAGCAGTGAGTGGTTTGGACAGGTGGAACAAATATTTATATATGAAATGAACCAAATGTGAATCAATAATGCATGCAAATACATATTTCACTCTAGGGACAGTGCCAGTGAGGTGGATATTCTCTCTTTTGGGATCGTGGTTGTCAAAGCGTGCTGCTTTTTCCCCTGCTCTCGAGTGCAGAACAAGTCAGAACAGGAGTGCGGCCCGTCTCACTGATGAAAATATGCATCTGAAGTTTCCGAGTGATGAGGCTATAGAGTTTCTCCTCCAGCCAGAGACATGATTTATATACGTTAAGGAGAAAGGAAAGGATCCTACAGCTTTTAAAAATGTCTCTTCAAGAATATACTGTTCAAACCATGTAGAGACAGTTCTCTTACATAACAGGCCTCTGATTTTCATTGCCATCTCGCTCTGTCCAATGTGATGTCACAGCTCAGAGGCTCTGTCCCTGCAGTGATGCGACACCACAGCGGTCATGATTCCTTTATGAGGTCATAGCTCTAAGGCTCTGTATGAAGTATGATGTCACAGCAGAGACCCTCTGCTTCCTTTATGATATTATAACTCAGAGGTCCTGTATACACTGTTACGTCACTGTTCATACACATTCCCTCAACTCCCTGTTCCTGGCACAATTTTGTGGGCTTTTTTTTAGTTTGTGTTTTATCAAACAGATGCAGGTTAATACTTTTATGTGTTTGGACTGGAAAGAGATGAGGAGATAAAGAAGGTTAGAGGGAGGGAGAGCCAGGCCTAAAACACCAAGCCAGGTGGAAAAATTTGAAGAAAAAAAAACCTCCATCAGAAAATAGATGCCAGTAGTCATTAGTAGGTGAGTTTGTCAGAGAATAGCGCAAGTATGACCTAAGGATCTGTGGCCTACATGTGTCACAGAGCATAAAGATTCATGTCTTCATGTGCTGTAGACAGCCCAGAGATTATATACCAGCTCTGCTCACATCTGCAGATATAAACCCACATGCTGATACATACTGGTTTTGATTGCCTTTGGAGTCTGTTATTGGTGTTTGTTAACACGAGGACAAGAGTTTGTCAATGAAAGTCAAGGAAGCCATTATGAGGCTGAGAAATAAGAAGAAAAAAACAGTAAAACAATAGGCTTACTGAAACAAACTGTTTGGAACAAAGTCATTGGCACAACTTTTGTCCACATGTTGAGACATGGCAATAACAGACTCCAAAGGCAATCAAAATACACTTTCTTATAGATGCACTACGGCAGTATTTGAATACACCTGAGAAGCCAAGTGTCCAATTACTTTTGTTTCCCTAAAAAAGGGTGGGGGGCTATGTAAAAAAAGGGGATGCAATTAAAATGATCCCCCTAGAGGGATCATCCGATATGAATATGAATGTGCATACCATGAAATTAGAGGCGACAGTCAGCACTTTAATCTCATAGTCGTTGTTTGATTTCAAATCCAATGTGCTGGAGCACAGAGCCAAAAAAACTGAAATTGACCCACTGTCCAAATACCTACGGACCACATTGTATGAGTATTGTATTGTCTTGTGAATATTATATCAAGCTGCTGGGTTTTTAAAGCCAGTGAAAGTAACTATTTCCCAGATATAGTTTTATACATTAGTATCCTTTTGAAAATAATTGAATAATTCTATATTAGTATTTGTCTCTGGAATATTATGTTGATGAAAATTCCTGACTGAAGAAAGGGCCAGGTGGAGAAGCGCAGTCAACAGCTTTACCACTGAGTGAATAAAAAGCAAAAACCAAAACATATGTAAAGTATTTTAGGCTTAATTGTATATTTAGCTTAATCATACTAAATAATTGCCAATGAGGTAAGACAGTTTTACTCATTTGAAGATTTGTCAATGAGGTAAGGCAATGTCACTTCTTTTCACTTGACTGTCAGTCAATACAAGACGATATAGTGTCTGTAAGAGAGCAGTTACTGTGTGTGAGAGTGTGTGTGGGCATAGGTGTGAGAGGGTGAGGTTGTGTGTGTGGGAATAAAGATGAGGGAAAGGCAGTGGTCTAGATAAAGACCAAACATGGCAGACTACAGAGACGTAGGATGATAGCTTGTGGCAGTTACAGTCTCAGATGTTTAGTAATGACTGCGCGGTAAAGGGCCAATGAGTCAATGTTGCGTTCTAGTTCACGTTATAAGAACTGGCACCGGTTTCCTTGTATCCAGTGTGTGTCACACTCCCAGGCAGGGCCAATTCTAAGCATAGGCAATATAAACAGCTGCAAAGAAGAGGCAGCCGTATGACCGGGGCACCAAATGAAGGGGATGAAAATGCACCTCTGAGCAATAACCCCCCCTCTGCTCTGTTATCTCTACCTGAACCTCCGCCCCACGCTTCTCACCTAGGGTGTCACAAAGGCGAGAGCCACGCTCCCCAGGAAGACAGGGGTGAGCCGGGATAGTGGTAATGGTGGAGCGGTGCAGAGGGGCAGGTGGGCGCGGATGGAGAACTCTTTTTCTGTGGGGTGAGATGTCAGTTAGAGTTGGGAGGTGGGGTGGGGGTGGTGGTAATGACAGTCATTACAGCTGCTGGATGAAAGAGATAATTAACATGTAGGATCAATTGTTTTAAATTAGCAGCTCAAACATTCGCCCCCTCCGCCATCCATCGGCACATCTCTCCATCCTTCCACCCTTCGTTCTCCTTCCCTGCCTCCCCATTTCCACCCCTCCCTCCCTCCCTCTCTCCCTCCACAGCTCTTCTCTTGTTTTTCTTCCTCTTGCTCCTGTGAAGTTTGCATTCCACATCTCCTGTGCACACAGCGCACAGCGTCCCCTGCACCCGCTACAAACATTCCTCTGACTCCATCCTCTCCCGCACAACCCAGCACTCTTATACCATCTGCTCTTTACTGTCTGCTCCATCCTCTCCCACACAACCCAGCACTCTTACACCATCTGCTCTTTACTGTCTGCTCCATCCTCTCCCACACAACCCAGCACTCTTACACCATCTGCTCTTTACTGTCTGCTCCATCCTCTCCCACACAACCCAGCACTCTTACACCATCTGCACTTTACTGTCTGCATAACGCATCTGCGCCCACTGCCTTCACAATACCTTTACTCAATATACTATGTGTCAATATCAATATTGTATGTTTTTGCAATATACCTGTCGTCGGTGACATATGGTAGTATGTTTCAGTGATCTGTCCTCACTATTTTAGTGGCATTGAGGCATTTCCCCTACACTGTGTTCACAATATATCAGTTTTTTATAATATCTATCCCTGTGCCGAAAATGTGTTTTGATAATATCCTTGTAACTAATAAAATATATGTTTTTATAAAATATCTGTGCTCAAATTAGATTTTATACACAAGTAAAATTTGATTAGATTACATACGCATGAGCTCACATTAATATGTGACTGGCCCTCTCAAAATTAGTCGTATTGACCCCAACATGAGTTTAAACTGCTCGAAAGAGGAGAATGGTATCTTTAGAAAGCGTACAAAGTTATCTCTCTAATCCAAATATCAAGGGAGTCGTGTCCCATTTCATGAGTGCCACCAAACCATGTTTTTGAGAAAAACCGCTTCAAAGTTTTGTCGTGAGCTGGCAGTCACGTGAGGCTGGGAGATTACCGACACTGGGCTAACGAAAATCCAGGGCTATAACTTGCCATCTTATGTATAAACCCCTTTAAAACAATATTTTTACTCTGAACATTTACTCTTAGCTGGCTAACCTCAAAACAATGCACAAAACAGGTGTTACTTTTACTTTGACATGTTGCGTTTAAAAGCTTACTCTGAATTTGACATTAACGCATGCAGATTATGAAAGCCAAACAAAATGTGCTCTAAAAAAATGAAGCTGAAAGCCTAAAACGGCCAAAAATCTAAATTTTTACATAAACTTTGATTTATGTGAAATTGCCCATTGTAACTTCCTGACTGATTATGATAGAGTGGGTTGTTCACTCGCATGTCTATGCTTAACAGTAATTCTAAGAAAAAAAGAAGAATTTTCCTATTGACCCACATTGCATCTGCATGAGGAAAATCAACTCAAGATGGACAGATAGTGATCTACAGTATTATTGTGTTTGGCCCATGGCCCTAAGCTCTCTGAGCACTATGCATGGTTCTTAAAGGATGCATCACTTAGCTGGAATACTTTCTGTGTCTACAAAACCATTACATCTCTATTACAATAAAACAAAGCACAGTGCTTTTTTTAGTCTTGTTTTACAGTATTGGTATATTGTATTTCACAGAATTTCATATTCAAAAATCTTTTGTGTGTTTTTTTGTTCTTGATTCAAATGTGCATGATAAATGCAGTTAGACTTAAATTTAAATATGGATTAAAATAGATAATGGCAATGAGGCAAGACAGTTTAACCATTTTTGCCAATGGCGTAAGAAAATCTCACTTCTCTAGGTAAACAGGAACTTAAAGCAAACAAATATTTTCTACTTGAGGGAAAATGTTTTAAGAGATTGTTAAGATGGTCAGTTTTGCATTGTTAGCGTGAAGTTTAGAGTTCAAAGTTTCCATTTGAAACGTGCTGGGAAATGACCCTTAAACACATCACCTAAAAGCCCATGTACTGGAGTTTCAGCTTTCCGGCAGGAAACTTCACAGAAAAAATAAGCACCTCTCACGTTCCGGATCAGCCGGGTTTGTGAATCAGCGTTTGTGAAAACTGATGCATCTGCACTGAACGAAGCCAGGGGACCTGTTGCTTCGGAAGGCAGCTTTAATGTCGATTTGCTTTATCATGCAAATATAGAGTAGAATGTGCCTCGGCTGCTGCCAGGACGGACCATTACCCAGCATGCACAGGCAGCGGTGTGATGAGGTCAGGAGGCAGAGCACCGGCCACGCCCCTGTTGAGTGGGTGGGGGCTCTGGGTGGGCCTAACGTGTGTCACTATTAACTGATCTCTTTAAATACACAGGGCACGTGTCCCCACCTGGGGACATCCGTATCTGAGCTCAGGATTCAGAGTTGGGCTGGAGTTCTGAAAGCGGACATCGATGACACTGGCTGACGCCTAGCAACCTCGCAGTTCCTTGCCTTGAACTCGCTCGTTATGGCCCACCAGAGCTGGTGTAAAGAAAACAGATGTTCACCATATTTGTACTCAGACTAACAACATTAGCATTTTCCGCAATTTTTCAAATAAAAAAGAAGTAATTTAAGATCTATTTCTGGGCACAGAGGAGCTCATAGACATTGAGCGAAATAGAATGTTCACAAGTGGATACATATGATGTTCTAACCTGTGATGTCACATGAACCCATGAATGTGGCGGAGAGATCAGAGATCTGGGGATTTCTTCTCGTTACACCCCTCCCTCCACATCTGGCACTGAACCTCACCTGAAAGAGGGAAGAGAAGGAGCGAGGGAGCAAGGGAGAGAGGAAGGAGAGCATGACTGGGCAGGAGAGGGGCGCGTGGCAGTGAAAGACAGCGTGCACAAACTCGTCCCCCTCTCCTCCTCTCCCCCTCTCCCCCTCTCCTCCTGCTCGCAGGGAAGGAGCTCTGAGGCGATGAGTTTGAGAGTCTGCTCACATTCCCTCTCCTCAAACACACACACCTGTCCACTTTCACCGCAGGCTCAGACAAAGGCATGCCAGGAACGCCCCCAACTCCCCAACACACACACACACACCTGCACACACACACACATACACACGTGCATATACACACAGGCACACACACACACCCGCGCACGCACACACACATGTACATGCACAAACACATGTACCCGCACAGAAAAAATATTCTCAGATACAAAAATGCACACTCTCACATACTCTTACTCACATATACAAACACACGCACACACACACATACACCCTATAATACAACCCCTCGCACACATACACACACACACATAGAACGTATTCGGACTCCTTCACTTTTTGCACAAATTATTATGTCGTAGATTTCACTTTAAATGGATCAAATTGCCATTTTTGCACATCAGTCTACACTCAATACTCTATAATGAAAACATGCTTTTCGAGACAAAAAACAGAAATCTCTCATTCATATAAGTATTCAAACCCTTTACTGTGGCACTCCAAATTGTGGTCAGGCACATTCTGTTTGCTTTAATTATCCTTGAGATGTGTCTAGAACTTCATTGGAGTCCAACTGTGGCAAATTGAGTTGATTGGACATAGTTTCAAAAGGTCCACAATTCACAATTCATGCATGGTTAGAACAATGTCCAAGGAACTCTCTGTAGACCTCTGCAATAAAATTGTAGCAAGGCATAGATCAGGGTAAGGGCATAAAACCATTTCTAAAGCTTTGAGAGTTCCCAGGAGCACAATGGCCTCAATAGTGGTGAAATGGAAGAAGTTGGGAACCACCAGGACTCTGAATGCATGAGGGAAAAGATTCTCTGGTCTGATGAGACAAAGATTGAACTCTTTGGGCGAACACCAGGCACTGCCCATCACCTGACTAATACCATCCCTACAGCGAATCTCTTTATTTTTTTTCTCCAAATACATTATAGAAAACAGATGATTAGTGAAGTATATTAGTCCACCACATTTATATTTGTGCCCGCCATTTTGTTAATTCTTTTTGTTCACACTGCTTACAAGCCTTCAATGGATAGCAAATTGAAGGGGCGTGTCAAACACGGACTATAATGGGCTGAATAAAGTTAGCCCAAATGCATAACAAATCGAGGGGGCGTGTCACTATATGTAAAGCTTGTCACACACTTGACATTGTAATATGCTGACCGGGGGCTGAGAAAAAGTATCCCTGTAGCTAAAATATTGGTCATACCCTATGTTTTTTATGACCATTAGATGGTGCTGCTGTTCTTGGCTTCCCCATAATTCAAACAAAACTACCTCAATTCTTTTATTGACATGAAATAAGACGACAAACGAGACCTACGCAAGGATCATTGTAAAAAACGCTTCTTCAAAAGTTAGGGAGCACCTAGCCCTGTTAGCACATTTATACCAGCCGTCACTGGTCTGAATATTTACATAACTGAGAGATTTCATTTTTAGATTTTTTCATACATTTGCTAAAAATTCTAAAAACGTTTCACTTTGTCATTATAGGTTATTGAGTGTAGATTGATGAGAAAAAATGTATTCCATTTGAAATTAAATCGGCACCGCAATAAAGTGTACAAAAAGTGAAGGTGTCTGAATACGATCTGAAGCCACTGTACAGTACACACACACACACACACACACACACAAACACACACACACTTCTGTTTTATTTATTGGTGAAGTGCGGCTCTGTTTTTGGACTGTAATATTAAGCACAGCCTGTCTGCACACACTGAGCCCCAGCTTCGCCCCATTCAGGGCCTGCTGCTCTAACTGTGCTGCGCTCTGTGTTTATCTTTGTTTCCTTATAGCAGCAGCACTTTGCCAAGTAGAATTTGGACTCTGACGGCTTAACCCCTTAGGGTGTGAGATCACAAATATGTGACTAGAATATTCTCAACTGAATATTGCAATTCTGATGTAGCTTACACACAAAAAAAACGCGAATCACGAAAATCAAGAGAAGTTCATTGGAAAGAGATTTTAAAGAGCTAGTAAAATAATTGTTTATTTTACTTGAGCATTGCAGCAAAAAAGTGCCCCAGTACAAGGTGCATCACAAAAAGTACAAGACATTTTGGTCAGAGCACCTTCCTCAGCACTGCAACCTCCCTGACATCAGAGAAGTATTTAGCCTCTTTACTTTTCACTTTGTTTGTACAGTAGTACTCTGTAGAAATCAGTGCAGTTTTGTTGACAGAGAGAACATGAGTGCAGTTAGAGGCTGTGAGAGAGTGGAGTTTCCGGCGCAAGGCTAAACTTGCGTCCACTCCATCAGACAGCTTGATGGAGTCTGACCCTGAGTTTTACAGAGCAGAATTCCACACATAGCCCAGGAACAGCCCGCGGGACACGGCAGCCCTGACCAGACAGACCATCTCATCTTCTGCTCTCACTGTGTGTGTGGTGCCCCAACACTTTAATCCCCATTAGATAGACAGATAGATAGATAGATACTTTATTCATCCCGAGGGAAATTTTAGATTAGGTAACACCATTAGGTGTTTCCAATTCATTTAAATTTCAGTAAATTCTGATTTAAATATTTTTTTAAAGCTCAAAGACACAGAATTGAAGTTTGCATTGAAATGAAAGGGAACAGGATGTTTTGGAAGTTCTAGTTAAGTGTGTGTATGTGTTTGGCGTTGCATGCAGAACCATACCAGGTAAAGTGGGGGTGGGGTGGAGGGTTGTGTGCGGGACCATACCAGGTAAAGTGGGGGTGGGTGGGGTCTTTTATGGGAACATCTGTGGGCCGCTCTTACTAGCCAACAGGCCCTTACTTGGCTGTGACCTCTGACCTATCATCATGCCTTCTCTTCGATCTTATCTCCTGCACCTTGACCCCAAGACACCCCACCCCACAACCCAGGACCACCCATTCCAAACTGGTCTAGATCATCACGTTCTATTATGTAACCCCCCCCCCACCCCCCACCATGTCCCCATCCCCCCAGAAATTTTAAATAATACATGTTTGTTTTCACCCCCAAAGTTTAAAAAAAGTATCAAAGGTACCATTTTCCTGTATGTAAAAATGCAACCTCTGTGAGTCGCTCTGCACAACTGTTCAGCATCTTTTGTACAAAATGCGAAAACATTTTTTGCTAAATGCCAAAATAAACAGAATACAATGGCAATGATTGTCACCCTTCAGGATATTTACAGCTCTGAGAAAAGGAGCTGTTGGCAATATGAACCAACAAACAGCTGAAGCTCTTGTATTTTTCACAGCCAAAATTGAGCATTCTGTTATATTTCATTGACACACAGGAACCCTGTTTGACAGGAGTCCTGTTCAGGCTGCTTGGTTTTGGAACATGCTATGCTTGTCGCAGCTTGTTGAGAACCGACATTCATTTTGTGTATAGGAGGAAAGAGGAATTTCCCAGCACCAGGCCCTGCATGTGTCTGCTCACCACTCCAATGACCGTGTGTGATGTCACTCCACGTAGCGTTCTCCATGAGGGACCTTCCCTCATAATAACACTGTGTTCAAAGATTGTCCATTGTCACAAAAAAACAATGAGAGGTTCTCCATTTCCAAGTTAATACAATCAGATTTCAAAGATAACAGTGATTTCCCATCACGATAACACAGTTCTTGCATTGCAAAGATAGCACAATTAGAGACTTCCCATCACAATAATCCAGATCTTCCATCACAAAGATAACACAGTGATTTCCCATCTCAATAACACAGATCTTCCATCACAAAAAGCAACGCAATGTGCTTTACATAGATAGATAAAATACAACAGATTAAAACAAATTATAAAGATTGTAAACTGGATTTATTACAAGCCAAACTTTCCTCAATTTCACTCCCAAAGATAGCAGGTTGGTTTTCTTTCCTTTTTTTATTTTTGGACTGATGACTTTAGCCACGAGTGGCAGGATTTGGTGAAGCTGAGGGCCCGGGTGCATTGACTTGTGCACAACAGCAGGGGAGGCTAGAGGACAACATTTGGCCTGTTGGACTCCCTGGGGGATACGGGTTCACGAGGGGGAACAGGACAGCACACCACAGTGAGTGAACATGCATCTCAGTAAGCAGTATCCCTGAAGCTCACTCCTGGGAACCGCTGTGTGTTGTTGGTTTCTGCTCAGAAAAGCGAGAAAACTGAGGTAACAGAGAACGTGCATTTACATGCTTGCACGGTTCTGCACTTTCCTCAGAATGCAGGCTTGGCTCATAGCCACGTGCTTTCAATGTGCTTTGTTTTCCCCACAGGCAGACAGCGAGCTTCAGGTGTACACACACTCAGCATGGAGGACCCCAGTGAGAATCAGTCACTCAATTAAAAAGTCAACCCAGCACAGCTCAATGATCAGCTCATTGGATGCTGGAAACAGCCACTTCAGCTGGAATTAAATTAAAGGGCTCGAGCCCTGGGTTTTGGACACCCAGTAGGCAAACGGGACACATTGGGTTTATGCTGAAACTATAACTGAGGTGTGTGTGTTCACTACACGGAGGGGAAAGGACTGAGTGGTTAAAATGGTCGCTGTGCAATTCTTTTCCAGCAATACCACTAGACTAGGCTGCTGCCACCCGTAACCTGAAACTGAAAAGAGTTTTAACATTGATTGAGATATACTCTGAAGGATCAGAGGCATAGAATAATGACAAATAATCTAAATAATTTACTACTATTTTTGTAATTTTCTTTAATACAGCATGTTTTGAAGGGTGAGACGTTTTCAGATTGAACTTGGTTGGAATGGGTTGAATGGTTAAGAGGTTAAAGTGGGGGCCTTAAACCCTGGACCCAGAGGGTACAGCAAGTGCTGTATGTTTTTACATTTAATTTTGCCACTCAGCACTTCATTGATCCAGCTGCAGCTAATGCTATGTTTTACACTGAGGTTTCATTCTGATTTTTATTGGCCTTGTGTCTTCACTGGTACTGAAGCAAAGACATGGTAGCTAATCATACCGTGAAGATTATCTCAAAGATTCCTTCTTCCTGTAGAAAGGAAGCATTTTCCAGAAATTACATTAACTCATTGAAGAATGTTTTAATTTTCCAAAAAAGTCAGTGGTCTAGAACTCTGCTTGCAATTACCAGTCATGAATTAACTAATGTAGTTGTTAACATGAATGAATTATGGACAGATACATTAATAAAGGATGACAATAACTTTTCTTTAGTTAATGAATTTGTTAACAACTAAGTAACGTATTTGTTACATGATTAATGATGTACAAATACATTAACAGATCTGTACAGATTAACTTCTCAGAATTAGTTTGTTAACAACTACATTAGTTCATGCCTATTCAAGGGACCTTATCATAAAGTGTTAGTGAACATTCTTATCACCTACATATTTGTGATCTCATACCTTAAAGGGTTGCAGGTTATTTCTGCTTGACTGCATTGGCTGCCATTACCGTCCATGTTCAGGCTGTTGATTATGTCATTCACCTGCGCCGTAAAAAGAAAACACCTGGGTGTGCAAAATGCGTCCCACGTGTGCAGACACGAGGGGTGCGTGAGCTAACACAGCAATGTCACATCTGAATGAACAGTAAGGGGCAGTTATCTGACCACCAGAAAACTGGAAATGTAAGAAATGATATGACAAATATATTGCATGACCAATGGAAACTTTTTTTCTTAGATCACGCACCCAGTGGGGGCCTTGCAGCATTTCACATGGCTGTCGCAGATCGGTCCTAAACCCCACCTTCAAACATAGAGAAGAGCTGAAGCCATCTCCAGCTGTCTGTCTTTTTGACTGCGCGCCAACATGCTTGGCATGACTGGGCCACAATCTTGGCTATCAATTTAATTACAACGTACAGTTCTTTCACTTCAAGCAACGACACTGCTGTCAATGAAATACTGTACCCCGCAGCGGTAAAGCTCAGCGGGCTGTAATTCAGTGACAAACCCAGCATTCCGCTGGTGTGATGAGAGCACGCTCGGTGCTGGCGATGGAGCGGATGTAGCCGAGACGGGAACGGCCTGTAGAAACATGAAGGCATTCCCCGTTACCTGTAATTACCGTGTTTGTCAGCAGGGCAGGGGGTGGGCCACATCAACATGTAAACAGCTTGTTGTACAGAATGTTATGTAAACATTCATAAAGCAATTTAACAGTTTTATATAAAAAAAATAACTGACAGGGAGTTCTTGGACAGTCATGATATTGGCTACTGTGATAAGTAACATTTGCTATATTGTGCAGTTGTATCAACTGAATATTTGCTCGGATTAAATAATACAACTTCCGAATTTTTCACTGCAAAATGGAAACATTTTTTATTTCCTTTAAAACATATAATGTTCCTTAAGCTCGAAGAACTGCAATATTCGAGCATTCATATACCTTATATAAATATATCAACAAACACGACATAGATATAACATCAAGCACACATAGATACACATATTCCTGCTGGCATCAACCACCCGATGAGATCATCTAAAACTATTTGTCATCTAAGAGTATGAGCTTTTAAAAAAAGTAATAAAAGGAATTTGAAAAATTTATTTTAGCATTTAACATTTTTTAAAATTTTACCCTGATTTCTCCTAACAAGTCGTGTGTCAGAAACGTGTGTAATGTCAGGTCACTGCATATTTTCGGCTTTAGTCCACCACTTAACCCTTGTGTTATCCTCATATGTCACATGTTCTCCATGTCTCATAAAGTCACTAAATTTTAAGAACCTTCATCAATAATTTGATGTATAACTGTTTTCCCACGTTACAATCCATTTCTTCAGTATACACCACTCGTTTTTACTACAAAGTACGCATTGCGATTGATTTCTTTGCTGTAACAGATGTGTGGTGCTTAACTTTGCATAACTTCCAATTTCATAACTGCAGGGTTAAAAAAAGACTGAAACAAGACAATCTTTGTACCCTGATGGTCTACCACTTATATAAAAACATGAAAAAGGGCCATTGTGAACTTTTTCTAATGGTAGGATCACTCCAGGAAACATCAACAAATGTAATTCTGAGGGTTTTCCCGCTGATAAACGAGGGATAGTGTCATTTTGACCCCAAGGGCAACAGGGGGGTTAAGCTCACAGCCATTCAGTCAGAGGAAGACTCTCTTAATCTTCGGGCTGTTTACGTTTGGCCCCACAGGGTTTCTGGTCACAGAGCTGGCCCTGGCCGGCTGGATTTGGTAACACACTGGAACCCTGTCTTAACAGGCAGCCCCATAAATTATTTCTCAAACAGGTTTCCTGCTTAGTTGCTATTTGAGTCTATGACCTGATGCAACCCCGGGAATGAACAGTATGCAATGGGTGTGTGTAATTATCAAGGACTGGAATAGCTTTCTTTCCAATTGTGTATACAGCACTCCTGTGGGAGCAGCTTAATGCTTACTATCTTATTACCCTGGTTTATCTGTCATATTTCTGTCGGTTTCTTCTGTTAATGACAGTAAAGCTCCCATACAAGGCCACTTCATTAACATGAAAATGAATTGGCACTAACTAATGTAGTTCTTAACATGAATTAATGACGTACAAATACATTAACAGAGCTGTACATATCAGCTTCTCAGTAGTAGTTAGATAACGCTATACATTTCATGCCAATTCATGGAACCTTATTGTAAAGTGTTCCCATTTAGCTCACTGTTCAGAACTGACTGCTAGATTGGTCCTCTGTAGGCTTGTAGGACTCAGGGGAGCTGTCCTTCAGGTGTCTCCATAGGCGGAATTTCTTGTGGTGTAGGGTGATCTCAGGGGTTGGGATAGAGGGCAGTACCTTGGAAACCATCTTCTTGAAAGCGGACGTCCTGGCCGTGAAGAGGATGAAGATCTGTAGGCCCTTCAGCAACCACAGTAAGAGGGAGTTTTACACTGTGAGTGCCTCTGGAAGCCATTATTAAAGCCACAACACTGGAAAAATGGGTGCTCCATGGAATAATGAATCAGGCACTCCATTAGAGTTGCTCTGCACTCTTCTTGCGTGACGCTCATTTGTGTTCTCATAGTTCTTATCAGTGTTCTACAATGTGACATGGGAAATGCAAATCATGAGCACATCCCGCAAAGCCACAGAGTCATTGCACAAACCCATTTCTTGGGTCACAGAGCTACAGTACGTACCTGGGTGGTGGTAAACACAGAGCTACAGTACGTAGCTGGGAGGAGGTAAACACAGAGCTACAGTACATACCTGGGTGGAGGTAAAGACGCAGAACACGACGCTGAAGATGTAGTTTTGGGTCTCATTGCCTATCATCAGCAGATACCCCAGGATCCAGGACAGCCCCAATATTACACTCAGAGAAAAACTGCTCAGTACCTTCTTCATGGGTGACTTTACCCTTGTGCTGGAGAAATGGAAAGCAGACATTAAAGACACCTATAAATCCCGCAGTTATTACATACAGCAATGTACTGTATCTCTGTATTATGTAGTGTATTATGTCGTCTGAGTACCTTTCCCTGTAATATACACAGACTTTATATCTCCTCCTATACATTATATAACCTGTATACTGCCTATTTAAGTCTTTAAGAACCCTCTCTGTGCAACCTCAACAATGTATTCCTCAGTCACCTTTTTAACTTTGGGTCTTTCCTGCAGGTCACGACCATGAAATACATAGTAATCACACTATTATAAAGCAACAACAGAGCCACAGGAAGCAGGAACCCCCAAAACATGGGCTTCTCCAAGTCACATTTCTTCTCTCGGTCCAGGGCAGCCAGCCAACAGCTGAAACAACATCCATTCATATACAAATATTATTGCATTTTTATAACAGTTTATCTTAAAGCTAGCTTTTGTGCATGAAGTATTGACATTGGGTATTGAGGTCAACTGCTGGACAAATGGAATCTATATATATTAGGTATGCTTCGAAACCAGTGATAGGTACACACAATTTATTATTTTAAAACTTTATCAAAATGAAAAGTAGAATTGAAACATATTTAACAGTAAATAGTTTACACTGGTTCAGTCAAACCGATCCATGGTTAAGAGTTTCATTCATTTCTAAAATTTTGGCATGAAACCATTTGTAGGATGAATAGAATCTGCTTAACAGTTCTCCTGGTACCATATGTTCTTTGTAGGTAAACATGTTGATATTTATTTGCGTTAGCCAGCGTGTCATTCTGTGTTCAGCTATAGGAATATGTTCAAAGTAGCTTGCACAAACTAAACCAGTGATTGTTTATTAATAAATCATCAGGTTTTCACCTCATCTGAATCTATTTTTCAACTTCACAAATAAGTATATATAGCCGGTTATAAGAACTCTATAGAGCCGGTGTGTGTAGCATGAATACTTCAGAGCCCCTGAGCCTGAGTCAGAGCTACATGTAGGCACAAGTCTCAACAGCCTTTGAAGTTTCTAGCAACAGATTCTAAGTCCCAAGACCTCTCAGTACTGAGATCAATAACGCAGGACCTCTCAGTAATGAAATCAATAACGCAGGACCTCTCAGTATTGAGATCAATAACGCAGGACCTCTCAGTATTGAGATCAATAACGCAGGATCTCTCAGTATTGAGATCAATAACGCAGGACCTCTCAGTATTGAGATCAATAACGCAGGACCGCTGACAGATTCAAGCAATAGAGTCCAAGTCATAAGACCCATGAGCACCAACCGCGATGGCAAAGACATGAGCTAAAAACCAGTCCTCAGCCCTGCGAGATATAGCCTGAGGGGGCCAGGCGTGGGTGCTGAGATACGGGCGAGATGTAGCCTGAGGGGGCGGGGCGTGGATGCTGAGATACGGGCGAGATGTAGCCTGAGGGGGCGGGGCGTGGATGCTGAGATACGGGCGAGATGTAGCCTGAGGGGGCGGGGCGTGGGTGCTGAGATACGGGCGAGATGTAGCCTGAGGGAGCCAGCCGTGGGTGCTGAGATACGGGCGAGATGTAGCCTGAGGGGGCGGGGCGTGGGTGCTGAGATACGGGCGAGATGTAGCCTGAGGGGGCGGGGCGTGGGTGCTGAGATACGGGCGAGATGTAGCCTGAGGGGGCGGGGCGTGGGTGCTGAGATACGGGCGAGATGTAGCCTGAGGGGGCGGGGCGTGGGTGCTGAGATACGGGCGAGATGTAGCCTGAGGGAGCCAGCCGTGGGTGCTGAGATGCAGGCATGCCGCGCAGCACCAAAGCAGACAGGTCATGTGTCCAGGCTTCCCGTGTTAGCCTGCTCTTACTAACAACATTTCCTCAACATTTTTTCCTTCCTGTCACAAAATTTTAATCCTTGCAGCTTCAATACCATTCATTTAATATAAGAAATTTCTGAACTTAAGTGACAGATTTGTTGGATTCTGGATTCGTTGGTTTATTTCAATAAGGTATTCATACTTTTATATACAGTACTACATTGTAATGTGCTCATTTTGGATATAGTATATATAAACTGTATTTCTCTCAGCAGAAAATAGCTGTGACCAGTTGCACCCGACCCGGTTATCAACATTTTTTTTAAATCTAATATTTATTTTATATTTCTTGAGTTATCAGATTAAGTTTGTTCACACTGAACAAACATTAATCTGAAAAGGATACGCCTAAACTGTACATTTGCGAATATAGTTTGTACTGTCTGTGATTGCGTGAATATAGGCTGTTTTGAGCACATTGTAAATGGCTGCTTTACTGTACTGTACTGTACTGTACTTTACTGTATGACAGCACTCACAATTCCTCCTGCCGATAGCCAAGGGGGTGCTGAGGTCTGTATGTGACTCCCAGTGTCACAGCTACAATCACTGCTGGGAGACCTAGGGAAGAGACCACACACATAAATCACCCAAAACCCCCATACCGTAGATACATTCTGAAATACATAAACAACATGAAGGGCTAGTATTACTGAATACTAAATAATGTCACTGCAGTGGACAGGGTTATGAATATTATGCATTGTATGTTGCACTGACCGCATGAATATTAATGAAGGCAGGGCTGCCCAACCCTGTTCCAGGAGATCTACTCACCTATAGGTTTTCACTCCGACCCTAACAAAGCCCACCTCACTCAACAGCCAGTGATCTCATCAAGCTGCCAATTAGCAGAATTGAAAACATACACGACAGTAGGTCTCCAGGAACTGGATTGGGCGGCCCTGAATGAAGGGATGATGTCATACCCCAGCCAGTCACCAGGGCGGCGATGGTGAACGGGCGGGCGCGCCTTAAGAGGGGACGGTGGATCATGAGGAAGATCTGCGTGGCGTAGAGCGCGTTCCAGGTAAAGGTGGCCAGCAGGAAGAACTGCAGCAGAGCAGTGACGGCCGTGCAACCCCCGCGGTCCCGCTCCGGATGCTCGTCAGAAAGGAGGAGCACGTTGTCCTTTTCCGGGGTGGGCGCTGCGTTGTTCACCCCGAACAGGAAGAGGAGGTAGACCGCCAGGAGGGACGAACAGATGCTCACCAAGAGCAGGGTGGCGTTGGCCTTACGCGACTTCCTGAGGACAGCATCAGCACAGCTGCCATCAGTCAACCTCTCTCAGCTGGTTAATACACACTTTGTTGGGTATTTATTAGACTATACCAAACCATGTAATGCGTGGTTGTAATGCGTGGTTATTAGCATTACTGTCACCTTCCTGTCAGCTTCGACCATTAATAATGCATTTCTGCCCGCAGAACTGCTGCTCACTGGATGTGTTTTGTTTTTCGCACAATTCTCTGCAAACTCGGGAGACTGTCCCAGGAGATTAGCAGTTTCTGAGATACTCAAACCATCCATTACATTACATTACATTAATGGCATTTGGCTGACGCTCTTATCCAGAGTGACGTACAGTTGATTAGACTAAGACAATCCTCCCCTGGAGCAATGCAGGGTAAAGGGACTTACTCAAGGGCCCAACGGCTGTGCGGATCTTATCGTGGCTACACCGGGGATTAAACCATCCACCTTGTGGGTCCCAGACATGTACCTTAACCACTACAGGCCGCCTGGCACCAATAATCATTCCATGGCCAAAGTCACTTAGATCACATTTCTTCCCCATTCTGACATTTGTTCTGAACAACAGCTGAACCTCTTGACCATGTCTGCATGCTTTTATTAATTTAGTTGCTGGCACATGATTGGCTGATTAAATATTTGCATTGACAACCTGGTGTACAGGTCCACCTAACAAATTGTTCACTGAGTGTATCTCACAGTCAGTCAATCAGTCAATCAGCCAGCAAATATACCATTCCCTCACCAAATCAATAATTCTCAGCCAGTTATCACAGTCAAACAATTAATCAGTCAATAGAATGATAAAGACATGCAGATTAGGCTAGGGGGGGGGCATTAATGGGGCATTGCTGCAAAACAGCATGTGTGTTCAGTCAACCTATCCTGTATAGATAAAGGTTAATAAAGAAATAAATCCATCATTCACTCTAGACATACAATCTATCAATTTCAAAATCAGCAAATCAATCACTCAATCTATTTTGAATAGCAGAATTTACCCTGCATTGCTCTGGGGGGGATTGTCCCCTGCTGAGTCTAATCAACTGTAAGCCTCAACTAAATAAGTTATTGTTATTATGATTTTCAAACTAACACAATGAATACCCCATTTTGGTTTGCACTGTAATATTCAGTAACGTAATATCAGGGCCCAGCTACCTGGTGAGGATATGGAATATTATGGTTATGCTGACACCAGTGATAGACAGAGAACATCCCAGGATGCTGATCCAGCTCAGCTCAGCAGCGTAGCGATACTTATTCCTGAAAGACTGCAGAGAAAACATTACTGAACACAGCAACTGCCCAAGCAGAGCAGAGTACATGACACCTTTTTTCCGGGAGATGTGGAACAGGCAATAAAGTTTAAAAGAGGTTCTTATACCGTCTCACTTAACTGCTGCATTCTATAGTAATGACGATTTTTCACTGATCTCAAACAAAGTTTGATCGGGAATGTGGCTCACCTATTAGGCATATATGTAACAAACAACCTAGCAAACAGCAAATAGCTACTAGTTGCAGCATATAGTATATTTTATAATATATGTTTCAACATATATGGCATTTACAAGTTAATATATCTCCACCTCATTCCGGCCCAAGTGATGATCGATTTGAGATTGACGCATGTCGCTCCAGAGGAGGCAATAAAAGAGCGGAGGAAACCAGTGGAGGAAGTGCTCTGTCTCACCATCAGCACTGCAAAGTTAGTGGTGTGGTTGCAGGTACAGCCCAGACCTCCGTTGGACTTCCTGTCCTTCCAGCATCCCTGTGTGCTCCAGTCCTGCACGGTGTAGTTCCAGAACACGCAGGCGAAGTCATGGAGCACGGCGTCGGACAGCCTCTGAGACCGAGCGACAGCGACACGCTTCAGTCACGGACCGACGAACTCACACGGCTGCAGTGCACGCGTTAACCTTCACATACGCTGCACCAGCAGCTGCACACGGCACATTCAGAGCGAGCTTACACGCAGGCCCAGTAAAACGGCCTTCTAATGGTCAAGAGAGGAATAGCAGCAAGAAACACCTTCAAACCACAACACTGTTTATCCCTCCCCCTTCTCTGCAACGCGTCGACGTTGAAACGCCATTGGCTGCGGCAATTAGAACCCATTTTCAGCTTGATGTCGTACATTGCTTTTTTACCAGTTTTTGTCTCATCTTACTTAGCTAAGAAAGATGGCAAGGTGTGGAGTGGTATCCAAACAAGGAATGGCAGAGGAATGTCTTACTGTGGCTTTGAAGCGCATTTCTACCAGACCAAGCTCTCTGTCTTCCATAGAGGCGGAGATCACCCGCCTGGTGGTGTCCCTGGGGGCACGGAAGTTCACCGACCGGAAAAACTGGTCATTCTGATAGAGCACAAAACCCACTGGTCCATTCTTTTTACCTGAGTGATGGAGAGAGAGAGAGAGAGAGGGAAGAGAGAGAGAGAGAGATCTCAGAGGTTGGGACTGCTGCAAGTTCCTGTGATTTCAACTCTGATCTATCGTATAATTTCCTCAGTTAATCATCCTCTTACAAACAAATGGTCAAACGGTCTACCGGTATCCCCCTTGCATTTCAAACAGAATATTTTCACCCGGATGTAATGATTTGGTTTGATATGAGGAGTGCTGGGTGCTCAGGGGGGGCCTGGTGTTGAGAGGGCAGTCGCAGGAGCCTCTCCACTCCCACCTGGCTGAAGACCGAGGAATATCTGCACATCCGCACGCACTGTGCCGTTGTCGTTGAGCTGGGTGGCACTGGAGTTGACACTAATTCTTTGGGCCACAAATTGCCCAGACATTCCTGAGAGGAAGAGAAGAAGAGGCCCGTGGATCCCAAAGCTCTCACAGAGCTGTGTACAAAATGGCATACTTCACATATGGGTACATCATTGCCAGGCTTGGTGTGTAAATATGGCCAAAAAAGGCTACAGCTGTTCATATTACAGGTATAGTTGAAAGATCATCATTTTTTATTTGAACCAAATGAATGCTTGAAAGGCCGGAGCTGGCTTGTAAATGACTACATCACTGCAAATGCAACACCGTCCTCCTTCCACAACTTTTCCTAAATATGCGGGCTTAAAACAACAGCATTTTTTTAATTCAAAAAATATTACTTGATTTTCTTCACAGAAATCAGCCAAAGGTACTGTGATGTAATGAAACCGTAAAATGGTGATGCCAGATTGTTAAAAAGACTCTCCGCTAACGAGAACATCAGCTTAGATGCTTATCACCCTCTTATTTGCAAAGCAGGGCAATGAAACCCCAGCTTGCCCCTCGCCACTATCACAGTTTATAACCCTGAGCTTGCCACAGACTCAGCCAATAAAAGGCATATTCTAACAATCCTCGTTATTCACTTGTCTATGGCAAAACATGTTCCAATATAAGAACAAAAATAAACGATTCAGAAGTTGCATGAATAAAAAAATGAATATGCAGATGTTTTGGATTTGGATTTGGGTGCATCTGTCTGCAGCTTTTTGAAAACTCAGACATAAAACTCAGAAAACTCAAATATAAAGTAGTTTTAGGTTGGCCCTTGACTTAGAAATTGAGATATTCAGTGCTATAAAACTATAAAACTATAAACTATAAAACTATAAAAACATAAGGCGTTGTAATTTCCTTGTATTGTAGTGTACACTGTATGTGCATACTCTGACATACATTTGTTCCAATGCAAATTCATGAATGGTACAAGCCTCTTCTTTAATTTTAGTCTTGCACCATGTGTGTGCAGAAAATAGTTTTTGAGATATTGACACGTTTGTATAACTAGTACAAAATAGGTGGAAACTGCCCTCAATTCAAACCCGTTAAATGTTCCTTCTAGGAGTAGAAGTTAGGAACTCCAAATCTTGGTGCAAGAAATCATCAGCGCATCCTTTGCGGAAGTATTTTTTCTGAACCTGACATATAAATGATCAACCTGTGGATCCACCTTTCCCCATCTGGTATATCTGTAACTGACGTGGTTTTGAGCTGACGTTTTAAGGAGCAAGGACATTTCATTTGCCTAGTGGGTCTGCTTGTAGCCTGCAAACATTTAAACTTTATATAATGCATTTCGGAAATACTTACACACTAAGGTGACATAAGCAGACCACCAGAAGTGTATGAGTATTGTGGTTTGTGCTGATTGAGCTGGAGATAGATGAAGTGTCTGTTGTGGGGGACTGATACTCACCAGCCTGTGCTATAAACTCCACACCTTTGGAGTCCGTTTCCAGCCCTCTTACCGACTGTACCACCAGGTTGGGCTGTACCAACAGGGACATGTTTCCCTTCTGACGCAAGGAGAAGTTCTCCAGTTGGTTTGTTAGACTGAGAAGAAACACACAACTATGGATGGCAACATTTTCTAACAATTTTCCAACACACTAAATTATTTTATATTATTATTTTCACTTGGATCTGAAGGCACTAACATACTTTACTCTGTGTGTGTGTGTGTGTGTGTGTGTGTGTGTGTGTGTGTGTGTGTGTGTGTGTGCGTGCGTGTGTGTGTGTGTGTGTGTGTGTGTGTGTGTGGTGTGTGTGTGCAGCCGTGGATGGTCATTTAACACACACGAAGGCGGCATGGCTGAGGCAGTAAGAGCAGTCGTCTGGCAGTCGGAGGGTTGCCAGTTCGATCCCCCGCCCGGGCTGTGTCAAAGTGTCCCTGAGCAAGTTGTACAGCGCTTTGGATAAAGGTGCCATATAAATGCCTACCATTTACAAAGTTTGTGTAATATTCCAGATGCCGCAGGTCACATGGTGTTTAAGTGGCAGCTGGGCATGTCTACCTGTGCACTTTTACCTGTTTGTAGCGTTGCTGCCCACGGAGCCCTCGTCAGTGAAATTGGCACTGAGAAGCTGGCTGACAGTGGCCACTGCAGCAACCGCAACTCCCTTCAGTGAACAAAAATTCAGTTTACAGCTCAGCGGGCAACTCTGTTTCCTCAGAAAGAAACGTACACTTCATAGGTTTCACCCAAGAATTTATCACTAGAGAGACTGTGTGGACTACAGCTTTCATCACTGAATCTAAGGAGCACCCATTATGCAACTGTTCAGCAAAGCTAAAATCGAACATTCGGTGTAAAGTTGAGGATCTCGGCTCCAACGAATGTGTTTGGAAGGGGACTGGGAGGTTGGGGGTTACCACAGCAGTATAGGTTATGAGAGCAACATGGTTGTGTGTGTTTGGGGGGAATTGTGGAGTAGAAAAGGGAGGTTGCTGGGGAAGTATGAGGTTGGAGCAGGGAGCTGGGAGCTGGAAACCTCGTCAGGGTTGGATCCCAGGAGCCGAGTGACGATCTCTGCCGCGGTGGTGATGTTGTCTGGTGTAAGTTGTTGGGGTTGAGAGGTCAGAATCTGTACGTTGGTAGCAACTTCCATAGAATTCCCAGTGGGCTATTCCAACAGAGAGAACAATAGCGGGAATGTACAATTCAATAAATCCACCTGGATGTGCTACAGTACATCTACAGTAGTACCTCCATCCTTTCCCATGATGCATCCACCCTTCGCTGTGCCGTTTTTGGAATGAAACCAAATTTCAATGGAAAGCGCTTGTGGTCAAATTAACATTTGTTACATTTTGAGTCATTCTAACTACTGCCCATCATGCAGAAGAAAGTGAAAAACATGTAGCCCCTTGTTTAGAGTCCTCACAGTAAGGCATATGGTCTATGGTCCGGCCTTCCACCATGGGAGCACCTGGATACTCACATTCAGGAGGTCATTCAGAGTCAGGCTACAGTTCACCCTCTGCACCGGACCAAAGACAGGCGAGCTACTGTTGTCCAAACATTGCACCGACGCCTTGGGAATGCCCTCTGAGAAGAGTGAAGCCAATCGGCAATGTCAATCATGTGACCAGAAACAGTCTGCAGTGATAGCTGATAAAACATTGACCAGAGGCAACAGGCAAAACTGGTGCCGGAAAAGAAAAACATTGACACTGAAATAAGAGCGTAAAGCTGTGTGAAATACTATAAAATCCATCCCATAAGTCATGGAGATGCGTGGGCCTGGTGATGTCTAAACTGGCTTTCATTTGGCTGCTCATCGGCACCTTCAATGATGTCCTAAGCACTTGGGATAGGCAGAAGACCAGAGACCTGCTCATCTACAATGGATCTGCGTCAACCCTACTTTGCATTAGTGGCAGCACTGCTTTATGGCAAGCCCTTTCTAATCCCCTGCCATGTTCCTGAGTATTAGACCAATAAAAGGACACAGTCAGTACATACCATTGGGTGTTCCTTTAGGACAGCGCTGAGCCGAGTAAGCAAACCAGCCAACGACCGTCTTGTTGAAATTCAAACCATCTATAATGGTTGCCTTGCAGAAATTTGCTTTGAGAAAACAAAAAAATCTATTTTAATATTTTAGCAAAATCCTAAAATTTAACTTTGTAATGAAATATGAATATGCATATGTATAGTATACTCTTATTTATTGGTCTTCACATGTACACTTTACATGTTTTTTCCATGTCTGTATGAGGTTATGTTTCTTATGTGTGTCAGTGTGTGTCTGTGTGTGAGTATTTCCATATGAGTACGAGTAAGCATGCATGCATAGAAGTGCCTGCATGTGTGCGCACATACATAAGTGTGGGTGAGTGTGAGCATGTGCATGCCTGTGTTCAGGTGCATTATATTATTAGTTACTCAGCTGACACTTTTAAGTGACTTACAGTTTATTAGACTAAGCAGGGGCCAATCCCACCTGGAGCAATGTGGGGTTAAGGGCCTTGCTAAAGGGCACAATAGCACTGTTCTTATTGTGGCTACACTGGGGCTTGAACCACCAACCTGTCAGGTCCCAGTCAAGCACCTTAGCCACTAGACCATAAGCAGCCCAGGTGCATGTTCATAATTGAGTGTGTGAGCACAAGGACATACTGTACATATGCATTTGTGTGCGTTGTATGCAAGCTCACGGTTTTGGCAGAACTGTCCGGCCCATTCATCCGGACAGAGGCACACTCTGTTCTCCTCCACTCCATTGACACAGTCAGTGGTGGTTAGGCTAGTAGTTGGGAAATTGGTGGTTGAGGTATCCGGGATAGCGGTGGTTGAGCGATACGGGATAGCGATGGTTGAGCGATACGGGATAGCGGTGGTTGAGCCATACGGGATAGTGGTGGTTGAGATATCCGGGATATCAGTGGTGGAGGTATCCGGGATAGCGGTGGTGGAGGTATCAGGGATAGCGGTGGTGGAGGTATCCGGGATAGCGGTGGTGGAGGTATCAGGGATAGCGGTGGTGGAGGTATCCGGGATAGCGGTGGTGGAGGTATCAGGGATAGCGGTGGTGGAGTTATATGGGATAGCGGTGGTGGAGTTATACGGGATAGCGGTGGTGGAGGTATACGGGATAGCGGTGGTGGAGTTATATGGGATAGCGGTGGTGGAGTTATACGGAATAGCGGTGGTGGAGGTATACGGAATAGCGGTGGTGGAGTTATACGGAATAGTGGTGGTGGAGTTATACGGGATAGCGGTGGTTGAGCGATACGGGATAGCGGTGGTTGAGCGATACGGGATAGTGGTGGTGGAGTTATACGGGATAGCGGTGGTGGAGTTATACGGGATAGCGGTGGTGGAGTTATACGGGATAGCTGTGGTGGAGTTATACGGGATAGCGGTGGTGGAGTTATACAGGATAGCGGTGGTGGAGGTATACGGAATAGCGGTGGTGGAGTTATACGGAATAGTGGTGGTGGAGTTATACGGGATAGCGGTGGTGGAGTTATACGGGATAACGGTGGTGGAGGTATACGGGACAGCGGTGGTGGAGTTATATGGGATAGCGGTGGTGGAGTTATACGGGATAGCGGTGGTGGAGGTATACGGGATAGCGGTGGTGGAGTTATATGGGATAGCGGTGGTGGAGTTATACGGAATAGCGGTGGTGGAGTTATACGGGATAGCGGTGGTGGAGTTATACGGGATAGCGGTGGTGGAGGTATACGGGATAGCGGTGGTGGAGTTATATGGGATAGCGGTGGTGGAGTTATACGGAATAGCGGTGGTGGAGTTATACGGGATAGCGGTGGTGGAGTTATACGGGATAGCGGTGGTGGAGGTATACGGGATAGCGGTGGTGGAGTTATATGGGATAGCGGTGGTGGAGTTATACGGAATAGCGGTGGTGGAGGTATACGGAATAGCGGTGGTGGAGTTATACGGAATAGTGGTGGTGGAGTTATACGGGATAGCGGTGGTTGAGCGATACGGGATAGCGGTGGTTGAGCGATACGGGATAGTGGTGGTGGAGTTATACGGGATAGCGGTGGTGGAGTTATACGGGATAGCGGTGGTGGAGTTATACGGGATAGCTGTGGTGGAGTTATACGGGATAGCGGTGGTGGAGTTATACAGGATAGCGGTGGTGGAGTTATACGGGATAGCGGTGGTGGAGTTATACGGGATAGCTGTGGTGGAGGTATACGGGATAGCGGTGGTGGAATTATACGGGATAGCAGTGGTGGAATTATACGGGATAGCGGTGGTGGAGTTATATGGGATAGCGGTGGTGGAGTTATACAGGATAGCGGTGGTGGAGTTATACGGGATAGCGGTGGTGGAGGTATCCGGGATAGCGGTGGTGGAGGTATCCGGGATCGCGGTGGTTGAGTTATCCGAGAAACCAGTGATTAGAGTAAATTGGGTAGCAGGGTTTAGGGTACCTGAGATAGAAGGGGTATTATCTGGGCCAGTGGTGGCTACATTATCTGGGATAGTGATGGTCAGGGTAGTAGTTGGGAAGGAGGTGGTTGGGAAATCTATGGTTGAGCTATCCGGGAAAGTGGTGGTTGTGTTATCCGGGATAGCGGTGGTTGAGTTATCCGGGATAGCAGTGGTTGAGCTATCTGGGAAAGTGGTGGTTGAGGGGTCCGGGAAAGTGGTAATTAGAGTAATTGGGGTACTGCTTAGGCTTAATGAGTTTGTGATTACGTTACCACCAATGATGCCAATTGTTCTGTCTGGGTTAGTACTGGCATCACTGCTGGAGAAAGCGGTGTTAGTACTGCCAGGGGGTAGAGTGATCCCTTGGGTCTCTGAAACTGTGGAGATAAAAAAAAGGAATACAGTGGCAGTAAAGAGAGAACAATGTACGCATGTCACTGTCAGGGAATCCCCACTGCCACCACACAGGGGAACCAGAGGGTCCAAAGGTCATGTTCACAAAGGTACCTTCACAGGCCCTTACACAAAATGGCACTTACAGTATAGAGCATTTGTACATATAGGACCTTATTGAGGCTTATATTCACATAGACACATTCACATAGACCCTTAGATACATATGACCTCACATAGGCCCTTACACGAATATGACCTCATAGAAGCCCTTACATCAGTGATCTGGGTGATATTGCCTGCCACATTTATACATTAACCCACATAATTTTCCTAAAAAAGGTGGGGGTCCATCAATCTGAAATCAAATAGGGTGTCATCAGGCAAAGAGGAAAACAGCCAGTGAGATGGACTTTCGGGCAGGCTGGGGGTGAGGGGAATAAGGTAGGAAGGTGTTTTTTACAGAGCTTTTGTGCATCTCTTCCACCAGAGGGCGACTGGTATTAGATCAAGGTTTGTTTTTGTTTTGAAAGTTGGTTCTTCTAACCTTATGGTATGTGTTGTATTGCAAGTTGCTCATTACTTATATCAGTATTTCTGCCAGGTTTGCATCACCATAAATGTTTATGGCCATGAATAACAATAAACTTTATTTACAGAGCACCTCAATGAACAGCAGTAGAATTCCATACAAAATCAAATGAGTGAACATAAACAGACAATAGGGTTATATTATATTATGGTTACATTATATTTCAGACGGTTCTCTGCTTTGTACGATTCACGTTTGGAACTCAAAAAGGCTTTGCCTTGAACTGTTCTCCGAGTTCTGGTTGGCTGATAATAAAGTGAAAGATTGTAAATGCATTCAGGTGCTGATCCATTTTGAGCTTTAGAAAGAAGTAACTTGACCTTATTATGTTGCTGGTGTTATAAATTATCCCAGTGACTCACTGCACACACAAGGCACTCAAGTGCTCTGCTTCGTTCAGAAGGTCACAATGGCAATTTGCTGCTTGATGTCTACAGTGGAGAGAACAGCGCTCAAGATTGTATGGTAGTTTAACACAGACCATGCAAGCATGCAAACTTTCAAAACACCTATGCCATGTTGCTCCTTAATGCTGACATTCTTGGCTCCATGGTTTCATATTTATTTTGGCAGGTACAGAAGCAATATAATAAGCAATAAATAACATGAACAATATGAAACTAGCCTAGCTTATCAATACAGAAAATACAGAAAGGTCTTCCAGCATTTTTAAAGTTCTTCAGTAATTTTGAGATAACTGTCTATTGACCATATCTGACTTTATTTCCACACTGCTATGTTTGTTTCCCCATCATATGAAACACATTAACCCAGTTTCACTTTAACTGCGTTTTTGCGCCAACTTCTGCCGTTAATTATTTTAATCGTATCTCAAGCTGATATTTGTACAGGCACCAGCCACAGCCACAGCCTGCAAGTGTATCCTTAAGATTTTACTGTGTTCAAAGTACAGGAGTGCACAAGCATTGTTTACAGAGAGGTCAGAAAACAAATACTAAGGCGAAAGGAAAACCAGCATGGACCTCCAGGAGCAGAGCTGTGCATCCCGGTTTTACACTTTCTTCTAAATAACACAGGAATGCTTGCAAGGATCTGCATAGAAGAATGGTCCAACATCCCTACAAATGTGTTCTTTAACCGCTGGAAAAGACAGAGGTTGCACCAAGTATTAAACCAGGGGTGCCAATAATTAGGGAACCTTGATTTTTGTTACATTAACATTACATTGGCATTTGGCAGACGCTCTTACCCAGAGTGACATACAGTTGATTAGACTAAGCAGGAGACTATCCTCTCCTGGAGCAATGCACGGTTAAGGGCCTTGCTCAAGGGCCCAATGGCTGTGTGGATCTTATTGTGGCTACACTGGGGATCAAACCACTGACCTTGTGTGTCCCAGTCCTGTACCTTAACCATTACGCTACAGGCTGCCCTTTTGTGAAATCTATTTCTTATTAAATGAAGGTTTGATTTTATAAAGTACAGTATTTTTCACGTGGCCATTTTTGAGTTTCTCATAATTATATTGTTTCTTTTTTAAACTATTTGTAAAAAATACTTTGAGATAGTATTGCACTATGAATTATATTACTTGTATTGCTATTTGTTTTCATTCTTATTGCTTTTGCACTGTGTTATAACTTATTGCCTGTGCATTCTTTTATGCTTTGGGAATGAGAGAAGATTTCATTGTCCATACGGTAAAATTAAAGCTCTTGAATCATGAATTTATTTTTTGTGTACTGCCAGTTAGGGGAGTGATAATTCAATAATTATTATAATAATGCCAATAATTCTGGAGCCCACTGTATATATGCAAGAGCTAATGGGGATCCAAAAAAGCAATACATGTAAATATGCAAGCAAGTGTAAGTAAGTACATCAAAAATAAATAAAGTCACATTTTGAAAATATTTTCACAAACTTGTGAAAACAACATTGGCCAGTGCTACCAGAGGAACATGAGAACATAATATTAGGAACAGACCATTTAGCAAATCTACATTTGCTATGTACCTATTAAATTGTATTGTATTTATGAGACTTCTACTGCTATATCTAGAGACTAGGGTGCGTGAAAATCTGCATACTGTTATGCATTTAGTTACAGCCACATGATTGGCTGATTAAATATTTGCATTAAGCTGGTGTAGAGGTCTACCTAATAAATTGCTCACTGAGTGTATATTATTATTATTATTATTATTATTATTATTATTAATATTATTATTATTATTATTATTATTATTATTTTGCTATATACCTCTGCTAGGCTTTCATTAACCCTACTAACCCTAAATCTTTTTCAGAGTGAACCCATTGTAATTTTATTCCTTACATAAAAAAGTCTGCCATTATATTCTAATTTCCTTTTCATACAGCTATGCTGAAAGACAGATCACTGTACCATCTCCCGTACTCTCCATGCATTTGCATATCTCGAGTATTTGCCTATCATTGATACAAATCATTCCTACTCGTATAAACATGAAGGATGCAAACAGGACAACTGGAACATCCTGGACTGAGGAAACATTCCAGTAAATGGGATGAGTTGACTCTTCCATGACTATCAGATTGCATTGATGTTATTCAAGGTCTTTGTTAGACTACACAAAAGCATGTGAAAAGGTATGAAGGCAACTAAATTGGTTTTGAGAATTAAATGTAAAAAGGGTCGTTTATAAAAAGGTCGCTTATTCTATTGCAGGTTCAGCAGAAGGAGCCAAAGGAGGTGAAGGTGAATTAAATGTTTTTTAACGTAGTGAACAGATTGAACAGAAAGCACCAGTGGAAAAAGTTAATCCTGTAATGAATTAAAGAACTGAGACCTGTCTGATGTTCAAGTCCAGGCTTGACACAGTGCTGGATACTCTACTGAGTAAATGATAAGCTACAACGGGAAGGCCTGTTCTCGTCATTACATTCACATACAGATAGGCTTTATTATAATATTTTAGTGTATAACATGTAAATGATTTTTTTTGAAGAATTAAATAAGAATGAGTCCCTGCCAGCTCGGCCTTGGTTTACATCAAACACAGCTTTGCATCAATTGTCCAGAACTATTCTGCAGTAATTAACATTTAGGAAAACATTTCCGTATAAACCAGTAACGGACTTACCTTCTCTGAAGAGAAAAGCTAGAAAAAGCAGCCCTATTTCCATTGGAGGGAAGTAGCTGATTAAGACACAGAGTTAAACGCTAGCCCTCCTATCAGTGGGAGAAAAACAGTAGTGCCTGGTTAACATTTCACTACTATATATCAGCAAACATCACTTCCTCATTCATCAAACAATTCACTGGCATAAGCACCTCCCCACTTGTCCCAGTTTTCTCCTCACCACACTCAAAAATAGATCTTCACTTTAATTGGCGCTCAATTAAAAGCTGACGGATGTGGCAGTTTGGACTAAAGATGGGGATCGGTTACCTCTAGACTCGGTCACGGCTTCTTAGACCACCACAGTCAATCAGGACCTCCAGAAACCCTCTTGACCTCACCAGAATAACCTATATTGAACATGGTCAGTGACTGGTGTAAGTGGACAGATTCCTGGGAGGAAATGATGGTCTAAAAGTGAGCGTGATGTTGCTGGAGAGCTGGGAGTGTTTGCTAGCTTAATTGGTTATCCATTGGGTTATATTGAGTAAGTCCCGAGAGTTTTCCTTGTGAGTCTGCAGAGAGCAAGAGGGTGAGGGGGAATAAGGAAGTGAGTGTGTAATTGTTTAAGATTAAATGCAGCAGAATCCCGAAAGCAACCTAATCTTATCCAGGTTCGAAACTGATAAAATATGCTACCATCACCCCCACAGCCTCCAGAGTAATATAATAAGTTTGTGATTAGTCTGTCGCAAAAACAGCAGTAAAATGTACATATTTTCTCTTTAATTAGCCAAACACTGTCAGATGAATATATGAAACGGCTGGATGGCAACACATTACTTTTACATTAGAGCACTGCTGCCCAACCCTGTTCCTGGAGATCTACGGTACCGAAGGTTTTAATTTCACCACTGATTTGATGCTACTAATTAACAGCTCAACAAGATCACTAGTTGGAGTGAAAACATACAAGACAGCAGATCCCCAGGAAACAGGGTTGGACAGCCCTGCATTAGAGCTTTTGATGGTGTAATTTGTAAAGATTTGATCATCCAAAGCCTTGCTAAATCATAACCGATACAGCACAAGGGGCTAAATGCCTTTGTCATGTTCACACCCCCACAATGCAGAACCCTCCCTCTGAGCCATTGAGCGAACGGCCAGTGCAACAGCCGTACACCGGCAGCATCCTGAAGCACTGCAGCTATTGAACGCGCCCTGAAATTCCCTGTGCCAGGATCTCAGCGGGGGGAGTTGCAAACGCCCCATAGAAAACAACTCCTAGTGGCTTCTGTGCATGCCAATGTGAACACTGAACAAAGGCGTCTCTTGAGCACTATCAACTGTCACAGGCTGATACAAATGCGGACGGATGCTGCGGCCAACATTGACATTGATGCTGGGGCCTCCCCTTTTATAAAAGGTACACATTTGTACATGTTTCAGACGCAGTCAGCCACATTTTGAGCTGGTTTTCACAGGACTATCAAAATGTAAACACAGGCATATGAAACCAAGCTCTTTTGTTACTTTTGCTAGTTCTTTACAGCTTGCCTAGATGCAATACGAATTGCCTGAGTTCTGGTGTACTCGCTCTTACCAACATGGTTGAATGAAATATGGTGTCCTCTGTGAACCTTAAGAAACGTTGTACAATAAAGCCATAAGTGAATCACAGCTAAAACACAGATAAATTATTTAATAATTATAATACTGCAGCACCCTGTGGTGTTCTTAACCCAAATATTGATTTATATAACTAGCTTGTCAATTGCTAGTTTAGAATGTAAACAGCCTGACAGGAATTAATATGCAGCCACACATAATCTTTCTTTCAATTGTCCAACCATGGGTGCTTTCTTGAAAAATGCATACTCCACTACTACCTTCCTCTACTGGTTGCCCAGGAAACCGAACTTCCTCCCTCCACCTTCCCAATATTGGAGTAGACAAGCAAAGCGGCTTCAACTCGGCCCTTGTGCACTGTATAATTGATATTTTAGATCTGACCTCCTCCACACCACATATTACAAATAATCCTGTAGAATAAGGAAGTGCCATTACGCCTCATTTTATCGGTATGTTTGTTTAGATTAGAAAAACTTTATTATCCACACCATCCCATGTGGATATCTGTCTTTTGTGACACATGGCATATACAACACATTACAACCATGGCATAGATTACAGACATAAAACACCCAGGCCTTGTACTAACAAATGTGCAAATACGCAAACATACACTGATTTGTATTGTTTTTGTAGGAATTCTTACTGCATTTGGAACAATGGACCTCTTACAGAGATTCTTAATGGCTCTTGACATCAGATATCATCTACCTGAGGGGAGTTACACACACTGTGAGGAAAGTGGATGAGATTTTTCATCAATAATACTTCCTGTTTGCCTCAGGATGTGTGAATTATACAATTTTGTGAGCTGTGTCTGAATTGCCCCCACAACCTTACTACCTAGGTTTACCACTGTCATGAGTTTGCTCTTAGTCTTATTATGGAGATGACCAAACCAGACAGACACATAGTAGCACAAGATACTTTCAACAAGGCTCTTGTATGCCATCTCTACAATATTTTGGCTAACCTGAAAATCACACAGTTTAGCCGCTGCAGACTCATGTAAAATCTCATCAAAACATCGAAAATTGTCTAAAATTGTTCCATGGTACTTGACAAGTTACCCTATCAACAGTTTCCCTATTTATTACTACTGATGGCAGCTGATGCAAAACATTTATTTTATTTGTAAAAAACCATCTCTTTGGTTTTTTCCACATTGATTTCCAAAGCACTTCGCTGACACCAGTTCTCGAGGGCAGTAAAATAATTGAAATATTGGAAACCGATCTTTGTGGACTCCCTCCCTCCACTGTCCCAATATTGGAGTAGACAAGCAAAGCACCTTAAACTCAGGGTCTCAATTCATTGAAATATATCGGTGTGCTTCACCCAAAAGTTGCCGTTAAGAGTGTCATATTTTGTGTATAATTTCTATTTTAGATCTGACCTCCTCCACACCACATTAAACATAGAAAGGTTTATTGTCAGGTATGGTGGTGACTTCATCATGTGATGGATATGTTTGTCTTCGACATGAACTTGGAGTGGAATTGGATTTGAATTCAGGAAAGAATTTGAATGGCATCACCATTGTAGGCCTGATAACAATGAGATGGCTTACAGGGAGAAGTGTCACGTTTCAGGTCTGTCTCGCCATGTTTTATGTTTATTCATGTTGTCTTAGTCACGTAGTGTCTTATCATGTATTATGTTAGTCTAGGTTCGTCATGTTGTTTAGTTTATTTCTTGTTACGATTTATTTTCTCGTCATGTCTAGTTATGTTTCGTTACGATTATATTACCTGGTTATGTTGTGTGATTATCGTCTTAGTTTCGCTTTGTGTTATGTTTCGATGCATGTTTATTGTTACGTTAACTGGTCGTTGTTATGCATACACTTTTAAATGTTTTTCCGCAAACCTTGCGTTCCGCCTTTTCTCTCTCTCTCTCTCTCTCTCGTTCTGTCCTTCACTCCCCTAGTGTTTCTATTTGTCTATTTACTAAAACTACTAACGCTAGATCAGGATTGGGTAGAAACTAACAAGACTAATCATGTGTTCATGTTACCTTACGTTTCTCGTGCATGTCATTTACTAATTTACTAATGCTAGGGCAGGATAGGTTTATTACTAACGATTACTAATCTCCTTGTTAAACTTGTCATCCATCGCACCTGTTTTCCATTTCCTTGCTACGCTCTAACTAATTGTCTACACCTGTCTACACCTGCATTTATAGCCCAGTCGCGCAACTGTTCACTGCGAAATTGTCTGCCTCTGTTTACCACGCAACTCTTGAGCATTATTTACTGTTTGATTACACGTTACGATCCACGCCTGTTTACCGACCATTGTTTATTGATTTCTGTTTTGTGACCATCGTTTGTTTTTTGACTTCGTCCTTGCCTACCGGTTTTGTACTTTTGCTTCGCTGATTGTTTCATGGTTTCGACTCCCGCTTCGTCCACGACTACGCCTCTGCCTGCCGTCCGTCTGTTCATCTGCCCCGCTGACAGCTCTCCTGCTACCGGACCTCCCTGCACGTCTACCGACTACGAGTTTGCCTCTTCCCTCGGCACCGTGCTTTTTGTTTGTTTACTTTTTGTTTGGCTGGATCTACGTGTATGGACTTTGCTTGTGTTGACTACTCTCCTGGGATTCGTCCCGAATAAAGCCCTGAGGGGTCTTTATATTACTATTGTTTCTGAGTCGTGCATTTTGGGTCCAACCCCCACGCACCCGTCTCAAGAAGGTCGGACTCCTAGTAAAGTGGTGTCAGAACAGCAACCTCTCTCTCAATATTGGTTAAAGGAGTTGGTCATTGACTTCAGCAGGCAGGAGGTGGACCACACCCATAGTTACATCAGAGGGAATGCTGTGGAGAGGTTCAGCTGTTTCAGATTCCTGGGTGTAACCACCACTGATGACCTCAAGTGGACACAGCACATCACAACTGTATCAGGAAGGCTCAACAGCACCTTTTCTTCCTCATGACTATTGGTGCTTACCAACTTCTGCAGGTGCACAATGGAGTTCATCCTCACAGGCTGCATGAGATCATGGAACACTAACTCTGGTTTGATGACAGAGAGGACACTTGGAATTGTAGACTTGTTGACACCATGATGCAACTAACCTCTGAGATTCTCCTACTGTGATCTTTACAGAAACTTTTGACTTTCAAACCATCCTCTACACTGTGCATGCAGGTATTGGCACTGATGATTTATTCATTGTTGCTTCCACCTCTAGCAAGGATAACTGAGTCTATAATGCATGAGATTAAGGAATGCATTTGGAGGGATTTTGGACAATTCCTCTATGCAGATCCTAGCAAGAATCTTCACATTCTTGGGTTGACATTTATCAACTGCCCTCTTCAGTTCAGCCTGCAGGCTTTCGGTTGGATTGAGGTCTGGAACCTGAGATAGTCGCTGCAGAACATAGATTTGGTTCTGAAGTAAAAATACCTTTCAGAATTTTTTTGTATGCATTTTGTGCCAATAACTCTAGAGGCCACTGTATCCCAGTGAAACAGGAAGTGGATGGCCACTTAAGAGTTTCTAAAGACGTGTTTAAAAAGTAAAACATGAATGGGAATATATACTCAGTGAGCACATTATTAGGTATTTATTAGACATATTTTTTTGACTTGCTGGTCTCCTGCTGCTGCAGCCTATCCACTTAGTGGTTTGACGTGTTTTGAGATTCTCTTCTGCACACCACTCTTAAACACGTTTTTGCCTGCAGAACTGCTGCCCACTCGATAAGAACCTCTGCTAAATGCCATTAATGTAATGTTTTTTGTTTTTCGCACAGGCGATTTCAATGAACAACCTAGGGTCTCAAGCCCCAACGATATAGAAATTAAAGTTTTGAGCAAATGTGTGGACACATTTTTCCATGGGGGAGATGGATGTAAAGTGTACAGTAAACAGAGATTTAATGTCTAATCGATGGACGGAGAAGGGGCAGCAAGTGGGTAATGTTGAATGGCCACGGGAGGAATGTGCATTGGAAGTGGGAGAAGACGTGTGTAGAAGCTCTATTGAAGTCCCTATTAAACGAATTTGTAATCATTTACTGCCCCCTGTAGGCTGAAGGGCAAGAAGTGAATCTTCCAGTATTTGGCGATTTCTTACACAATGGACATATTTAAGAATTGATGCCACGACAAGATTCGCACTGACTGTATCTAAATTTTAAATAGTCATGCAAGCAAGTTGCCATTGTTTAAAGACCGTAGCAGAGATAAACAACGAGTTTCCACAGGTTCCAAATAGATGGTGCTGTTTAGTTCAAAGAAAAAAAAAAAAAAAAAGACAAATAAAAGTGAAAATACAGCAAGTCAGTGAGTGCACGGGTTTGCAGTTACGCACAGAGTGCGCACGGAGCGCCAGTGTTTCTGCAATAACTAGACTGATTCTCTCTAACATGTGACTGTATTAGTTGCTCACATGGCAGCTTCAGTGCATGATCCGCTTTAGTTTTAAAGCCCGGTGGTCAAACTTCCCTGGTCACAACACCGCAGCTGAGACGGACTCGGCCAGACGAGCCATGGCGAGCGAAGGACAGAAAGTGGTGCTGATCACCGGTTGCTCCTCCGGAATTGGTTTACGGATTGCTGTTGTGCTGGCTAAGGATGAAAAGAAGCGATATTATGGTAAACAACATTTCTGTATCCTTTTTAAATGACATGCTACTGCTCTTTGGTGTCTTAAAACGTCGTAAATAAGTTTATATGGGCTTACAAATCATAGAACCGTTATTTTAAAATTCCACTGGCTGAAATAATTGCACACTTCGTCTTTTTAAAAGTTGTTTTTTCTTTAAATCGTTCATGGTACCGCTGTTTTCCAAATGTGTTCAATCTGTCTTGACTTGTAAATCGTCGACCTCTCTCCCCCATGAGAGACTCGGTGCTATTATCATGTGAAAGCGCAGTTTCCAGGGTACGGCTCCGCGAGGATGCAGTTTGCCAGCCGGGGATTATACAAGACTGCCAGTCCTCTTTCAAGTCACTTCTCCATTACAAAGCTCCCTTTATCGCTGTGCATTGTAGATCGCTGCCCGGTTTAGAGCCGTGTCTAATGGGCGCATAGTTCGCACATTGCAGCGAGTGTTGAGAGAGGGACAAAGTTTGTGAACTGTACAAGCCGGGTTCACCGTAGCACTGGGCTCCATTTACGTTGGAATGATGTCTGTAAGAGCGGCTTCTACCCTCCTACACACACCTTATCCCTGCACAATGCCAACAGTAATATTTTAGGCCTATGTGTTCCGGGGTAAGTGGTACTATGATTAATAATCGCGAAACCCACTCGCTTTCGGTAATACTTGTTGAACTTTGGCCGGTTGCTCACAGCTCGTAAACAAGTTGCTTGAAAGAGTTCAGGCACAGAGTAAGGGAAGCGTGTCAGAAATATTCGGTGATGAAACCGTTTTGCTTTCAGAAATAAATCGGTGCTCTGTTATTCATGAGACATTTGCCAATTTGAAATAGGCCAGCTAACTCCCATTGCAGAATGGTTTACATAATTATACGGATTAAGATTAAATTATTACTCCAGCAACACAATGCAACAGTTGTATTAATGAATCCCTTGGAGTGACGTCACTGTTTGTAAATACATCAGCCTAAGTGAAAGTTTGAAGAATCAATTTCATGGATATTATTTGCTTCATAAAGACTAGGAGTGGGATCAACCACAGTGTGTCTACACTTGCTTTCCTGCAACCAATAAGACCACACACATGATCACTTACAGTAAATGCAGCCATGCTCACACTAGCTTTTGCATGCTGTCATGCAGGCAAACACACACTGACACACTCACACGCAATCACAAATTACCTATATCATTCCCTCAATTGTAATGTGTTTTATATCCTAAATGTTTCACTAGTTGAGGATCCTGATGGTTGACAGAAAAGCTTTTTTAAAATTGTATTTATGAACACATAAATATGTGATACATTTGTCCCTGATGAGAAAGTGACTGTAATAAGCTCTTAAACATAACTTTAACTCGTCCACACCTTTTCGGGCGGGACGTGTGGTGCAGTGAAAGCTAATCTCTACCACAATACTACATAAAACTATTTATGACTCCAGTAAATTGTGTGTCAGTGTTATGGAGTTGCAGTTTGTATATGCAGTTTGTGTGCTTTGCATAACTGTGCGTAATAGAACATTTGGCTAGCAGATTGTTGTGACTTACTATTCATTCTGACCGGTCAGGTCAGGGTTGCACAGACGTGCATTGTTTTACAAACCAAGCTCATGCAACCTTACATAGGCTGTTTTATACTGGTCAGCTTCAGTCAGACTGTACTGTACTGGTCAGCTTCAGTCACACTATACGATACTGGTCAGCTTCAGTCACACTGTACTGGTCAGCTTCAGTCAGACTGTACTGGTCAGCTTCAGTCACACTGTACTGTACTGGACAGCTTCAGTCACACTGTACTGTACTGGTCAGCTTCAGTCACACTGTACTATACTGGTCAGCTTCAGTCAGACTGTACTGTACTGGTCAACTTCAGTCAGACTGTACTATACAGGTCAGCTTCAGTCAGACTGTACTGTACTGGTCAGCTTGAGTCACACTGTACTGGTCAGCTTGAGTCACACTGTACTGTCCTGGTCAGCTTCAGTCACACTGTACTATACTGGTCAGCTTCATTCACACTGTACTGTACAGGTCAGCTTCAGTCACACTGTACTATACTGGTCAGCTTCAGTCACACTGTACTGTCCTGGTCAGCTCCATTCACACTGTATTGGTCAGCTTCAGTCACACTGTACTATACTGGTCAGCTTCAGTCACACTGTACTGGTACTGGTCAGCTTCAGTCACACTGTACTGGTCAGCTTCAGTCACACTGTACAATACTGGTCAGCTTTAGTCACACTGTACTATACTGGTCAGCTTCAGTCACACTGTACTATACTGGTCAGCTTCAGTCAGACTGTCCTGGACAGCTTCAGTGAAACTGTACTGGTCAGCTTCAGTCACACTGTACTATACTGGTCAGCTTCAGTCAGACTGTACTGGTCAGCTTCAGTCAGAATGTACTGGTCAGCTTCAGTCAGACTGTACTGTACTGGTCAGCTTCAGTCACACTGTACTGTCCTGGTCAGCTTCAGTCACACGGTACTATACTGGTCATCTTTAGTCACACTGTACTGGTACTGGTCAGCTTCAGTTACACTGTACTGGTCAGCTTCAGTCACACTGTCCTGGTCAGCTTCAGTCAGACTGTACTGTCCTGGTCAGCTTCAGTCACACTGTACTGGTACTGGTCGGCTTCAGTCAGATTGTACTCGTCAGCTTTAGTCAGACTGTACTATACTGGTCAGCTTCAGTCACACTGTACTGTATTGGTCAGCTTCAGTCACACTGTACTGGTCAGCTTCAGTCAGACTGTACTGGTCAGCTTCAGTCACACTGTACTGTCCTGGTCAGCTTCAGTCACACTGTACTATACTGGTCAACTTCAGTCAGACTGTCCTGGTCAGCTTCAGTGAAACTGTACTGGTCAGCTTCAGTCACACTGTACTGGTCAGCTTCAGTCACACTGTACTATACTGGTCAGCTTCTGTCACACTGTACTATACTGGTCAGCTTCAGTCACACTGTACTGGTACTGGTCAGCTTCAGTCACACTGTACTGGTCAGCTTCATTCATACTGTACTGTACAGGTCAGCTTCAGTCACACTGTACTATACTGGTCAGCTTCAGTCATACTGTACTGTACTGGTCAGCTTCAGTCAGACTGTACTGGTCAGCTTCAGTCAGACTACTATACTGGTCAGCTTCAGTCAGACTGTACTGTCCTGGTCAGCTTCAGTCACACTGTACTGTCCTGGTCAGTTTCAGTCACACTGTACTATACTGGTGAGCTTCAGTCACACTGTACTATACTGTTGAGCTTCAGTCACACTGTACTGGTACTGGTCAGCTTCAGTCAGACTGTACTATACTGGTCAGCCTCAGTCACACTGTACTGGTCAGCTTCAGTCAGACTGTACAATACTGGTCAGCTTCAGTCAGACTGTACTATACTGGTCAGCCTCAGTCACACTGTACTGGTCAGCTTCAGTCAGACTGTACAATACTGGTCAGCTTCAGTCACACTGTACTGTCCTGGTCAGCTTCAGTCACACTGTACTATACTGGTCAGCTTCAGTCAGACTGTCCTGGTCAGCTTCAGTGAAACTGTACTGGTCAGCTTCAGTCACACTGTACTATACTGGTCAGCTTCTGTCACACTGTACTACACTGGTCAGCTTCAGTCACACTGTACTGGTACTGGTCAGCTTCAGTCACACTGTACTGGTCAGCTTCAGTCACACTGTACAATACTGGTCAGCTTCAGTCAGACTGTACTATACTGGTCAGCTTTAGTCAGACTGTACTATACTGGTCAGCTTCAGTCAGACTGTCCTGCACAGCTTCAGTGAAACTGTACTGGTCAGCTTCGGTCACACTGTACTATACTGGTCAGCTTCGGTCACACTGTACTATACTGGTCAGCTTCAGTCAGACTGTACTGGTCAGCTTCAGTCAGACTGTACTGGTCAGCTTCAGTCACACTGTACTGGTCAGCTTCAGTCACACTGTACTGTCCTGGTCAGCTTCAGTCACACTGTACTATACTGGTCATCTTTAGTCAGACTGTCCTGGTCAGCTTCAGTCACACTGTACTGGTCAGCTTCAGTCACACTGTACTATACTGGTCAGCTTCTGTCACACTGTACTATACTGGTCAGCTTCAGTCACACTGTACAATACTGGTCAGCTTTAGTCACACTGTACTATACTGGTCAGCTTCAGTCACACTGTACTATACTGGTCAGCTTCAGTCAGACTGTACTGGTCAGCTTCAGTCAGACTGTACTGGTCAGCTTCAGTCAGACTGTACTGTACTGGTCAGCTTCAGTCACACTGTACTGTCCTGGTCAGCTTCAGTCACACTGTACTATACTGGTCATCTTTAGTTACACTGTACTGGTACTGGTCAGCTTCAGTCAGTGTGTACTGTACTGGTCAGCTTCAGTCACACTGTCCTGGTCAGCTTCAGTCAGACTGTACTGTCCTGGTCAGCTTCAGTCACACTGTACTGGTACTGGTCGGCTTCAGTCAGATTGTACTCGTCAGCTTTAGTCAGACTGTACTATACTGGTCAGCTTCAGTCACACTGTACTGTATTGGTCAGCTTCAGTCACACTGTACTGTATTGGTCAGCTTCAGTCACACTGTACTGGTCAGCTTCAGTCAGACTGTACTGGTCAGCTTCAGTCACACTGTACTGTCCTGGTCAGCTTCAGTCACACTGTACTATACTGGTCAACTTCAGTCAGACTGTCCTGGTCAGCTTCAGTGAAACTGTACTGGTCAGCTTCAGTCACACTGTACTATACTGGTCAGCTTCTGTCACACTGTACTATACTGGTCAGCTTCAGTCACACTGTACTGGTACTGGTCAGCTTCAGTCACACTGTACTGGTCAGCTTCATTCATACTGTACTGTACAGGTCAGCTTCAGTCACATTGTACTATACTGGTCATCTTCAGTCATACTGTACTGTACTGGTCAGCTTCAGTCAGACTGTACTGGTCAGCTTCAGTCAGACTACTATACTGGTCAGCTTCAGTCAGACTGTACTGTCCTGGTCAGCTTCAGTCACACTGTACTGTCCTGGTCAGCTTCAGTCACACTGTACTATACTGGTGAGCTTCAGTCACACTGTACTATACTGTTGAGCTTCAGTCACACTGTACTGGTACTGGTCAGCTTCAGTCAGACTGTACTGGTACTGGTCAGCTTCAGTCAGACTGTACTATACTGGTCAGCCTCAGTCACACTGTACTGGTCAGCTTCAGTCAGACTGTACTATACTGGTCAGACTCAGTCACACTGTACTGGTCAGCTTCAGTCAGACTGTACAATACTGGTCAGCTTCAGTCACACTGTACTATACTGGTCAGCTTCAGTCAGACTGTCCTGGTCAGCTTCAGTGAAACTGTACTGGTCAGCTTCAGTCACACTGTACTATACTGGTCAGCTTCTGTCACACTGTACTATACTGGTCAGCTTCAGTCACACTGTACTGGTACTGGTCAGCTTCAGTCACACTGTACTGGTCAGCTTCAGTCACACTGTACAATACTGGTCAGCTTCAGTCAGACTGTACTATACTGGTCAGCTTTAGTCAGACTGTACTATACTGGTCAGCTTTAGTCAGACTGTACTATACTGGTCAGCTTCAGTCAGACTGTCCTGCACAGCTTCAGTGAAACTGTACTGGTCAGCTTCGGTCACACTGTACTATACTGGTCAGCTTCGGTCACACTGTACTATACTGGTCAGCTTCAGTCAGACTGTACTGGTCAGCTTCAGTCAGACTGTACTGGTCAGCTTTAGTCAGACTGTACTGTACTGGTCAGCTTCAGTCAGACTGTACTGTCCTGGTCAGCTTCAGTCACACTGTACTGTCCTGGTCAGCTTCAGTCACACTGTACTATACTGGTGAGCTTCAGTCACACTGTACTATACTGTTGAGCTTCAGTCACACTGTACTGGTACTGGTCAGCTTCAGTCAGACTGTACTATACTGGTCAGCCTCAGTCACACTGTACTGGTCAGCTTCAGTCAGACTGTACAATACTGGTCAGCTTCAGTCAGACTGTACTATACTGGTCAGCCTCAGTCACACTGTACTGGTCAGCTTCAGTCAGACTGTACAATACTGGTCAGCTTCAGTCACACTGTACTGTCCTGGTCAGCTTCAGTCACACTGTACTATACTGGTCAGCTTCAGTCAGACTGTCCTGGTCAGCTTCAGTGAAACTGTACTGGTCAGCTTCAGTCACACTGTACTATACTGGTCAGCTTCTGTCACACTGTACTATACTGGTCAGCTTCAGTCACACTGTACTGGTACTGGTCAGCTTCAGTCACACTGTACTGGTCAGCTTCAGTCACACTGTACAATACTGGTCAGCTTCAGTCAGACTGTACTATACTGGTCAGCTTTAGTCAGACTGTACTATACTGGTCAGCTTTAGTCAGACTGTACTATACTGGTCAGCTTCAGTCAGACTGTCCTGCACAGCTTCAGTGAAACTGTACTGGTCAGCTTCGGTCACACTGTACTATACTGGTCAGCTTCGGTCACACTGTACTATACTGGTCAGCTTCAGTCAGACTGTACTGGTCAGCTTCAGTCAGACTGTACTGGTCAGCTTCAGTCAGACTGTACTGTACTGGTCAGCTTCAGTCACACTGTACTGTCCTGGTCAGCTTCAGTCACACTGTACTATACTGGTCATCTATAGTCACACTGTACTGGTACTGGTCAGCTTCAGTTACACTGTCCTGGTCAGCTTCAGTCAGACTGTACTGTCCTGGTCGGCTTCAGTCAGATTGTACTCGTCAGCTTTAGTCAGACTGTACTATACTGGTCAGCTTCAGTCACACTGTACTGTATTGGTCAGCTTCAGTCACACTGTACTGGTCAGCTTCAGTCAGACTGTACTGGTCAGCTTCAGTCACACTGTACTGTTCTGGTCAGCTTCAGTCACACTGTACTATACTGGTCAGCTTCAGTCAGACTGTCCTGGTCAGCTTCAGTGAAACTGTACTGGTCAGCTTCAGTCACACTGTACTGGTCAGCTTCAGTCACACTGTACTATACTGGTCAGCTTCTGTCACACTGTACTATACTGGTCAGCTTCAGTCACACTGTACTGGTACTGGTCAGCTTCAGTCTCACTGTACTGGTCAGCTTCAGTCAGACTGTACTGGTCAGCTTCAGTCACACTGTACTGTCCTGGTCAGCTTCAGTCACACTGTACTATACTGGTCAGCTTCAGTCAGACTGTCCTGGTCAGCTTCAGTGAAACTGTACTGGTCAGCTTCAGTCAGACTGTACTGGTCAGCTTCAGTCACACTGTACTGTCCTGGTCAGCTTCAGTCACACTGTACTATACTGGTCAGCTTCAGTCAGACTGTCCTGGTCAGCTTCAGTGAAACTGTACTGGTCAGCTTCAGTCACACTGTACTGGTCAGCTTCAGTCACACTGTACTATACTGGTCAGCTTCTGTCACACTGTACTATACTGGTCAGCTTCAGTCACACTGTACTGGTACTGGTCAGCTTCAGTCACACTGTACTGTATTGGTCAGCTTCAGTCACACTGTACTGGTCAGCTTCAGTCAGACTGTACTGGTCAGCTTCAGTCACACTGTACTGTTCTGGTCAGCTTCAGTCACACTGTACTATACTGGTCAGCTTCAGTCAGACTGTCCTGGTCAGCTTCAGTGAAACTGTACTGGTCAGCTTCAGTCACACTGTACTGGTCAGCTTCAGTCACACTGTACTATACTGGTCAGCTTCTGTCACACTGTACTATACTGGTCAGCTTCAGTCACACTGTACTGGTACTGGTCAGCTTCAGTCTCACTGTACTGGTCAGCTTCAGTCAGACTGTACTGGTCAGCTTCAGTCACACTGTACTGTCCTGGTCAGCTTCAGTCACACTGTACTATACTGGTCAGCTTCAGTCAGACTGTTCTGGTCAGCTTCAGTGAAACTGTACTGGTCAGCTTCAGTCACACTGTACTGGTACTGGTCAGCTTCAGTCTCACTGTACTGGTCAGCTTCAGTCAGACTGTACTGGTCAGCTTCAGTCACACTGTACTGTCCTGGTCGGCTTCAGTCAGATTGTAATCGTCAGCTTTAGTCAGACTGTACTATACTGGTCAGCTTCAGTCACACTGTACTGTATTGGTCAGCTTCAGTCACACTGTACTGGTCAGCTTCAGTCAGACTGTACTGGTCAGCTTCAGTCACACTGTACTATACTGGTCAGCTTCAGTCAGACTGTCCTGGTCAGCTTCAGTGAAACTGTACTGGTCAGCTTCAGTCACACTGTACTGGTCAGCTTCAGTCACACTGTACTATACTGGTCAGCTTCTGTCACACTGTACTATACTGGTCAGCTTCAGTCACACTGTACTGGTACTGGTCAGCTTCAGTCTCACTGTACTGGTCAGCTTCAGTCAGACTGTACTGGTCAGCTTCAGTCACACTGTACTGTCCTGGTCAGCTTCAGTCACACTGTACTATACTGGTCAGCTTCAGTCAGACTGTCCTGGTCAGCTTCAGTGAAACTGTACTGGTCAGCTTCAGTCAGACTGTACTGGTCAGCTTCAGTCACACTGTACTGTCCTGGTCAGCTTCAGTCACACTGTACTATACTGGTCAGCTTCAGTCAGACTGTCCTGGTCAGCTTCAGTGAAACTGTACTGGTCAGCTTCAGTCACACTGTACTGGTCAGCTTCAGTCACACTGTACTATACTGGTCAGCTTCTGTCACACTGTACTATACTGGTCAGCTTCAGTCACACTGTACTGGTACTGGTCAGCTTCAGTCACACTGTACTGGTCAGCTTCAGTCACACTGTACAATACTGATCAGCTTCAGTCAGACTGTACTATACTGGTCAGCTTTAGTCAGACTGTACTATACTGGTCAGCTTTAGTCAGACTGTACTATACTGGTCAGCTTCAGTCAGACTGTCCTGGACAGCTTCAGTGAAACTGTACTGGTCAGCTTCAGTCACACTGTACTGGTACTGGTCAGCTTCAGTCAGACTGTACTGGTCAGCTTCAGTCACACTGTACTATACTGGTCAGCTTCAGTCACACTGTACTATACTGTCAGCTTCAGTCACACTGTACTGTACTGGTCAGCTTCAGTCAGACGGTACTGGGCAGCTTCAGTCAGACTGTACAATACTGGCCAGCTTCAGTCAGACTGTACCATACTGGTCAGCTTCAGTCACACTGTACTATTCTGGTCAGCTTCAGTCACACTGTACTATACTGGTCAGCTTTAGTCAGACTGTCCTGGTCAGCTTCAGGGAAACTGTACTGGTCAGCTTCAATAACACTGTACTGTACTGGTCAGCTTCAGTCACACTGTACTATACTGGTCAGCTTCAGTCACACTGTACTATACTGGTCAGCTTCAGTCAGACTGTCCTGGTCAGCTTCAGGGAAACTGTACTGGTCAGCTTCAGTAACACTGTACTGGTCAGCTTCAGTAACACTGTACTGTACTGGTCAGCTGCAGTCAGACTACTATACTGGTCAGCTTCAGTCAGACTGTACTGTCCTGGTCAGCTTCAGTCACACTGTACTGTCCTGGTCAGCTTCAGTCACACTGTACTATACTGGTGAGCTTCAGTCAGACTGTACTATACTGTTGAGCTTCAGTCACACTGTACTGGTACTGGTCAGCTTCAGTCAGACTGTACTGGTACTGGTCAGCTTCAGTCAGACTGTACTATACTGGTCAGCCTCAGTCAGACTGTACTGGTCAGCTTCAGTCAGACTGTACAATACTGGTCAGCTTCAGTCACACTGTACTGGTCAGCTTCAGTCAGACTGTACAATACTGGTCAGCTTCAGTCACACTGTACTGTCCTGGTCAGCTTCAGTCACACTGTACTATACTGGTCAGCTTCAGTCAGACTGTCCTGGTCAGCTTCAGTGAAACTGTACTGGTCAGCTTCAGTCACACTGTACTATACTGGTCAGCTTCTGTCACACTGTACTATACTGGTCAGCTTCAGTCACACTGTACTGGTACTGGTCAGCTTCAGTCACACTGTACTGGTCAGCTTCAGTCACACTGTACAATACTGGTCAGCTTCAGTCAGACTGTACTATACTGGTCAGCTTTAGTCAGACTGTACTATACTGGTCAGCTTTAGTCAGACTGTACTATACTGGTCAGCTTCAGTCAGACTGTCCTGCACAGCTTCAGTGAAACTGTACTGGTCAGCTTCGGTCACACTGTACTATACTGGTCAGCTTCGGTCACACTGTACTATACTGGTCAGCCTCAGTCACACTGTACTGGTCAGCTTCAGTCAGACTGTACAATACTGGTCAGCTTCAGTCACACTGTACTGTCCTGGTCAGCTTCAGTCACACTGTACTATACTGGTCAGCTTCAGTCAGACTGTCCTGGTCAGCTTCAGTGAAACTGTACTGGTCAGCTTCAGTCACACTGTACTATACTGGTCAGCTTCTGTCACACTGTACTATACTGGTCAGCTTCAGTCACACTGTACTGGTACTGGTCAGCTTCAGTCACACTGTACTGGTCAGCTTCAGTCACACTGTACAATACTGGTCAGCTTCAGTCAGACTGTACTATACTGGTCAGCTTTAGTCAGACTGTACTATACTGGTCAGCTTTAGTCAGACTGTACTATACTGGTCAGCTTCAGTCAGACTGTCCTGCACAGCTTCAGTGAAACTGTACTGGTCAGCTTCGGTCACACTGTACTATACTGGTCAGCTTCGGTCACACTGTACTATACTGGTCAGCTTCAGTCAGACTGTACTGGTCAGCTTCAGTCAGACTGTACTGGTCAGCTTCAGTCAGACTGTACTGTACTGGTCAGCTTCAGTCACACTGTACTGTCCTGGTCAGCTTCAGTCACACTGTACTATACTGGTCATCTTTAGTCACACTGTACTGGTACTGGTCAGCTTCAGTTACACTGTCCTGGTCAGCTTCAGTCAGACTGTACTGTCCTGGTCGGCTTCAGTCAGATTGTACTCGTCAGCTTTAGTCAGACTGTACTATACTGGTCAGCTTCAGTCACACTGTACTGTATTGGTCAGCTTCAGTCACACTGTACTGCTCAGCTTCAGTCAGACTGTACTGGTCAGCTTCAGTCACACTGTACTGTTCTGGTCAGCTTCAGTCACACTGTACTATACTGGTCAGCTTCAGTCAGACTGTCCTGGTCTGCTTCAGTGAAACTGTACTGGTCAGCTTCAGTCACACTGTACTGGTCAGCTTCAGTCACACTGTACTATACTGGTCAGCTTCTGTCACACTGTACTATACTGGTCAGCTTCAGTCACACTGTACTGGTACTGGTCAGCTTCAGTCTCACTGTACTGGTCAGCTTCAGTCAGACTGTACTGGTCAGCTTCAGTCACACTGTACTGTCCTGGTCAGCTTCAGTCACACTGTACTATACTGGTCAGCTTCAGTCAGACTGTCCTGGTCAGCTTCAGTGAAACTGTACTGGTCAGCTTCAGTCACACTGTACTGGTCAGCTTCAGTCACACTGTACTATACTGGTCAGCTTCTGTCACACTGTACTATACTGGTCAGCTTCAGTCACACTGTACTGGTACTGGTCAGCTTCAGTCACACTGTACTGGTCAGCTTCAGTCACACTGTACAATACTGGTCAGCTTCAGTCAGACTGTACTATACTGGTCAGCTTTAGTCAGACTGTACTATACTGGTCAGCTTTAGTCAGACTGTACTATACTGGTCAGCTTCAGTCAGACTGTCCTGGACAGCTTCAGTGAAACTGTACTGGTCAGCTTCAGTCACACTGTACTGGTACTGGTCAGCTTCAGTCAGACTGTACTGGTCAGCTTCAGTCACACTGTACTATACTGGTCAGCTTCAGTCACACTGTACTATACTGTCAGCTTCAGTCACACTGTACTGTACTGGTCAGCTTCAGTCAGACTGTACTGGGCAGCTTCAGTCAGACTGTACAATACTGGCCAGCTTCAGTCAGACTGTACTATACTGGTCAGCTTCAGTCACACTGTACTATACTGGTCAGCTTCAGTCACACTGTACTATACTGGTCAGCTTTAGTCAGACTGTCCTGGTCAGCTTCAGGGAAACTGTACTGGTCAGCTTCAATAACACTGTACTGTACTGGTCAGCTTCAGTCACACTGTACTGTCCTGGTCAGCTTCAGTCACACTGTACTATACTGGTCAGCTTCAGTCACACTGTACTATACTGGTCAGCTTCAGTCAGACTGTCCTGGTCAGCTTCAGGGAAACTGTACTGGTCAGCTTCAGTAACACTGTACTGGTCAGCTTCAGTAACACTGTACTGTACTGGTCAGCTTCAGTCACACTGTACTATACTGGTCAGCTTCAGTCACACTGTACTATACTGGCCAGCTTCAGTCAGACTGCACTGTCCTGGTCAGCTTCAGTCACACTGTACTGGTACTGGTCGGCTTCAGTCAGATTGTACTCGTCAGCTTTAGTCAGACTGTACTATACTGGTCAGCTTCAGTCACACTGTACCGTATTGGTCAGCTTCAGTCACACTGTACTGGTCAGCTTCAGTCAGACTGTACTGGTCTGCTTCAGTCGCACTACTGTACTGGTCAGCCTCAGTCACACTGTACTATACTGGTCAGCTTCAGTCACACTGTACTGGTCAGCTTCAGTCAGACTGTACTGGTCAGCTTCTGTCACACTGTACTATACTGGTCAGCTTCAGTCACAGTGTACTGGTGAGCTTCAGTCAGACTGTACTGGTCAGCTTCTGTCACACTGTACTGTACTGGTCAGCTCCAGTCACACTGTACTATACTGGTCAGCTTCAGTCAGACTGTACTGTACTGGTCAGCTTCAGTCAAACTGTACTGGACAGCTTCAGTCAGACTGTACTATACTGGTCAGCCTCAGTCAGACTGTACAATACTGGTCAGCTTCAGTCACTCTGTACTGTCCTGGTCAGCTTCAGTCACGCTGTACTATACTGGTCAGCTTCAGTCACACTGTACTATACTGGTGAGCTTCAGTCAGACTGTCCTGGTCAGCTTCAGTGAAACTGTACTGGTCAGCTTCAGTCACACTGTACTGGTCAGCTTCAGTCACACTGTACTGTCCTGGTCAGCTTCAGTCACACTGTACTGTCCTGGTCAGCTTCAGTCACACTGTACTGGTCAGCTTCAGTCACACTGTACTATACTGGTCAGCTTCAGTCACACTGTACTGGTACTGGATGGCCTCAGTCAGACTGTACTGGTCAGCTTTAGTCAGACTGTACTATACTGGTCAGCTTCAGTCACATTGTACTGTATTGGTCAGCTTCAGTCACACTGCACTGGTCAGCTTCAGTCACACTGTACTGGTCAGCTTCAGTCGCACTGTACTGTACTGGTCAGTTTCAGTCACACTGTACTATACTAGTCAGCTTCAGTCACACTGTACTGGTCAGCTTCAGTCACACTGTTCTGTACTGCTCAGCTTCAGTCAGACTGTACTGGTCAGCTTCAGTTACACTGTACTGTACTGGTCAGCTTCAGTCGCATTGTACTATACTGGTCAGCTTCAGTCACACTGTCCTGGTCAGCTTCAGTCAGACTGTACTGTCCTGGTCAGCTTCAGTCACACTGTACTGGTACTGGTCGGCTTCAGTCAGATTGTACTCGTCAGCTTTAGTCAGACTGTACTATACTGGTCAGCTTCAGTCACACTGTACTGTATTGGTCAGCTTCAGTCACACTGTACTGCTCAGCTTCAGTCAGACTGTACTGGTCAGCTTCAGTCACACTGTACTGTTCTGGTCAGCTTCAGTCACACTGTACTATACTGGTCAGCTTCAGTCAGACTGTCCTGGTCTGCTTCAGTGAAACTGTACTGGTCAGCTTCAGTCACACTGTACTGGTCAGCTTCAGTCACACTGTACTATACTGGTCAGCTTCTGTCACACTGTACTATACTGGTCAGCTTCAGTCACACTGTACTGGTACTGGTCAGCTTCAGTCTCACTGTACTGGTCAGCTTCAGTCAGACTGTACTGGTCAGCTTCAGTCACACTGTACTGTCCTGGTCAGCTTCAGTCACACTGTACTATACTGGTCAGCTTCAGTCAGACTGTCCTGGTCAGCTTCAGTGAAACTGTACTGGTCAGCTTCAGTCACACTGTACTGGTCAGCTTCAGTCACACTGTACTATACTGGTCAGCTTCTGTCACACTGTACTATACTGGTCAGCTTCAGTCACACTGTACTGGTACTGGTCAGCTTCAGTCACACTGTACTGGTCAGCTTCATTCATACTGTACTGTACAGGTCAGCTTCAGTCACACTGTACTATACTGGTCAGCTTCAGTCATCCTGTACTGTACTGGTCAGCTTCAGTCAGACTGTACTGGTCAGCTTCAGTCAGACTACTATACTGGTCAGCTTCAGTCAGACTGTACTGTCCTGGTCAGCTTCAGTCACACTGTACTGTCCTGGTCAGTTTCAGTCACACTGTACTATACTGGTGAGCTTCAGTCACACTGTACTATACTGTTGAGCTTCAGTCAGACTGTGCTGTCCTGATCAGCTTCAGTCACACTGTACTGGTCAGCTCCAGTCAAACGGTACTGGTCAGCTCCAGTCACACTGTACTGAATTGGTCAGCTTCAGTCACACTGTACTGTACTAGTCAGTACAGTATACAGTAATGAGCCTAAAAGCCCTTGCCTGCACCTGTTTTACTGTCTACATTGGATTATGGGTTAAGATTGGTAATGTGGGGCCCAGAACAGGGTGGCCCTAAATGCCAAGCAGGGGGGTGGTGGTTTCCCATTACTCATGCACAGGCAATGCAGTAATCCCCCTCCTCATCCACCAGCTTGGTATTACAGTTTTTCCCTTTGTAAGGAAAGCTGCAGTACTCTGACCTCTGGTGAGCTCAGTAACATCAAACAATCAGAACACTTATGGCCCTTTGTTTCGCCCCCCGCCCCCAATTAAATCTTTCCTCCAGAAGTGTACTTGACTGTCCAGCAAATGGTGTGAGTGAATGGTAGTGGGGGTATGTAAGTCAAAAGCAGTTTTATTTAAAAAAAGAAATTTCTGCGGTACCAAAAAATGTACGGAACTGTGAAGTCAAAGTGGAGGTAGCCTATGTACCGAATCAATAATTTTGTCTGTCATTACACCTCTACTGGTTACCTATCATGCCCAGTCTCGATTTCACGTATATCAGAATAGTTCTACAAATAGTTCTACAAGTTATAAACCCTGAAGTGAGAGATACTCTTTTACTTTTCTTTTAATATTTATTTTCTTTTGGAGTTTATTTTCATAAATACGTATATACTCGGTGAGCATTTATTAGGTATTTATTAGACTTATTTTTTCTTCAGTGTTCTGCTGCTGTAACCTGTGCACTTTGACACCTTGTGTGTTTAGAGATGCTCTTCTGTTGTAATGTGTGGTTATTTGCGTTACTGTCATGTTCCTGTCAGGTTTGACCAGTCAGGCCCTTCTCCTCTCTCATTAACAACGCAGTTCTGCCCGCTACTCACTGGATGTTTTTTGTTCTTAGCACCATTCTCTGCAAACTCTAGAGACTGTTGTGCCTGAAAATCCCAGGAGATCAGCAGTATCTGAGATACTCAATCCACCCTGTCTGGCACTAACAGTCATTCCATGGTCAAAGTCACTTAGATCACATTTCTTCCCCATCTGACATTGGTCAGAAAACACAGCTGAACCTCTTGACCAAGTCTGCATGCATTTATGTATTTGGTTGCTGCCACATGATTGGCTGATTAAATATTTGCATTAACAAGGTGGTGTACAGGTCCACCTAATAAAGTGATCACTGAGTGTATATTTGTAGATCAAATTTTGATTTAAGTTCAGTGCTCTAAATGATTTCTGGTTCTTAATCTTAACCCTTATTGTCTCAAGGCTTTTTTTGTGGGTGGTTTTAATGACCCTGGTCGTATATACAGTCAAGCAATTCAGGGTTCAAGGGTACAGCAATACCTGAGAGTCAAGCTTACAAGCTCTGAGTTACAAGCTGTGAGTTGGCTGTCACCGATGCACCACAACTAAGAAAAGTAGCGCCATTAACTAAAAAAGGTTTCTCTTTTTCGGCACACTGCACGCTGTAGCAAAATTTGAGGATACACAACTCCGCTACAAACTCTACCATAGAGTCAAACCGGCCATATTATCACATTACCGTTTCATTCAGAGCAGCCTGCGTCCCGTATTTGGGTGCCTTTTCGTTTTTTTCGTTTAAAACTCTGGTAGATAGGCTAATTAATACGCAATTGTTTTCACTTCACGTACCACTTCCAGGACAATGAAATGGAGCATCCTTGTATTTGAATGTCGCAATTTACTTGACTAAAATTGTTGTTTGTAATAAGTGGTAATTGTTTTGTGTATTAATTGTGATATTAGGTGCAGATATTAAGCTAAATTCTGACAACCTGGAATTAACTCTAGCTTTCTTGTGCATGAACTTATGATGCAACCATACACAGTTGGGCAAGCAACAGCCAAGTGGCCAATTGTCCAATTACTTTTGGTCCTGTGTATTCTAAATTCCTACATGGATCACTGGATATGGATGCAAATACCCTTAAAGCGGGCATTTTGCATTTGCATTGTTTCATTTCAAATCCAAAGTGCTGGAGCTTTAAAAAAATTGTGTGACTGTCCAAATATTTACAGACTGCACCGTATTGCATAAAATATTAACACTGAATTTGCCAACCTGTGAGCACAAACCCAGGCCGCAACACAGGCACATAATGACATAGTTCCCTCACCATTATACTGCCCTGGAGGTGGGACTGCATTCGTATTTCAGTGAGAATTCTGTGGTTAAAAGTCAGCATTCAGGTAACAACTACATTTGGCTGAAAAAGAAGGTTTTCTAACTGCCTGGTAAAATCTGCACTATATTGGTGTTATCATAGTCTAGGTCAGAACATCTCTCAACTTGTCGTGTGCACAGTAAATAAAATAGCCACACAGTACAACAGTATGCATTCGAGCATTCTCTGAACACACAACATTTTTGAACCTTGAAGAGGATGGGCTACAGCAGCAGAAGACCAATACGTCTAAAAAAATCTGTGTAATATATACCTAATGAAATGGTCGCTGAGTGTAGATTTCCACCACTCTAGACATCTGCTCTGGGACGTGTTGGTGAGTTTCAGGAGGTCTGGGTTTTGGCGTGTCTTCCCAGTGATTGCAACCATGCGAGACCTGAAGAAGAAGGACAAGCTGCTGGAGGCCGCTGGCGACACCTACGGGAAGACCCTGACACTGCAGCCACTGGACGTGTGTGACGATGAGTCCGTCAAACAGTGCGTCAGCAGCGTGAAGGACCGCCGCGTGGACGTGCTCAGTGAGTCTCTCCATCCTACCCAGCCTCCCCGTCTGCTGCCAGAGGCCTCGCGCGACTGCGGGACAACACTGACCCCCGGTGGTTGAACACAGTATCTGCCTCCTACAGGACACCAGTTTTTCAAACACATTTACATTTACATTTTAGTCATTTGGCAGACGCTTTTAATCCAAAGCGACTTACAAGTGCATAGGTTCTACCATAAGTCAGAGCATCACATCCAGAAACTAGCAAAATACACAGGAAATGCTGTTCTAAACATAGTTGACATCGTGCAGCTCGACCGCCAGGTGCACGTAAAGAGGGAACCGTAAGGCGACCAGAGCTGGCAGACCGGAGTGGTCTAGCTGGGGAGTAGGGAGTGATCAGGGATTGTATGTAAGGTGGGGCAGTACCCTTACCCTTAGCAGCCTGAAATGCCAACACTAGGGCGCGCGTATAGACCTCCACCCCTACCTTCACCAGCTCTAGCATGCTCGCTCTAAAGACCTTGATTCCCTATCGAGTTCAGTCTTGTGTTCTGTGTGCAAGTTAATATGGCAAACTTGTATTTAGTGTGCTGTGTGCTTCTCCTCCCTGAGTTAATAACGCAGGGATAGGACTGTTGGGTCCGGTTGAGAGTATCAGCATGGAGGATATGAAGAAGGTGTTTGAGACAAACTTCTTCGGTGCTGTGCGCATGATCAAGGAAGTCATGCCCGACATGAAGAAGAGGCGGGCCGGCCACATCATTGTTATGAGCAGTGTGATGGGCCTGCAGGGTAAGTGCCTCCACGCATGATGGATTAAGAAGTGTTTACAGAGGCCGGTGGGTTAGGATCACAGTCACGCACCCCAGTGTGTGACGGATAAAGCAGTGTTTAAAGGCATGCTGAGCAGGATTTCTTTCCTTGCTTCACTCTTGTGTTTACACTCATGAAAATGTCTAGGCCTCCATTCTCAACCCTGCCTAGCTGTTGGTAGCGTTGCAGCTCAGTTGCTGCCGTGATAGCGATGAGCTAAAACCACAGTCTAATATGATTTCTGACACATCTGCTTTCATGGTTGTTTCCACATGTCGTTACTCACATTTGTATGACGTTATAGTTAGTAGCTAGCCTATGGTTAGCCCAGTGACTGCAATCGCGTCTCTTACAAAACCATATGCAGGAAAGCACAGGGGAAAAAAGCCACGCCCAGAAACTGGCTGAGCAGTTTTTAAAATAACAAATACAAGTAGACAGGCAAGGTATTGGGCAGAACTAAACACAGACACAGGTCAGTGTATAATAGTAATGACTGAGCATGTTTGTTTTATAATATTTTCAAGGTGAAAATCCTACGTAGTATGCCTTTAATAGTATGAGATAGGGTGAGATGGGTAATTATTTCAGAAACAGCCTTCAGAGCATAATGGGTAAAGATTACATTTACAGACCTCTGAATAATAAGTAAAGCTGTGAGCAGTGCATGATGGGAGACCCATTGTAATTGGCTCCCTGTCTTTGCTGCAGGGGTGGTGTTTAATGATGTCTACACTGCCTCCAAGTTTGCTATGGAAGGTTTCTGTGAGAGTCTGGCAGTGCAGCTGCTCAAGTTCAATGTTACGTGAGTCACTAATTCACCTCCATTCAACCCTGGTCACACAATTCCAGCTATATTCAGCACAATAAATGAAATTAAAGTATAGTATAGTATAGTATAGTATAGTATAGTATAGTATAGTATAGTATAGTATAGTATAGTATAGTATAGTATAGTATAGTATAGTACGGGGCGGCCTGTAGCGTAGTGGTTAAGGTGAATGACTGGGACATGCAAGGTCAGTGGTTCTAATCCCACAATAAGATCCGCACGGCCGTTGGGCCCTTGAGCAAGGCCCTTAACCCTGCATTGCTCCAGGGGAGGATTGTGTCCTGCTTAGTCTAATCAACTGTACGTTGCTCTGGATAAGAGTATCTGCCAAATGCCAATAATGTAATGTAATTTACAAAGGTCTAGATTATTCAGTTCTGATATTTCTCATTTTAGTACTTGGATTCAGAATATTCTGAAAATGTTAATGACATCATATTGATTGTTCACATTATAATGATGTGTCAGGGTCACTTGACCAGTCATGAAACCTGAGGTGTTGGTGTGTATATGACACACATTGATGAATGGATCTTTTCTCCCTTTACTTTCTTTCTTTTGTCCTTCCTTCACTCCTTGCAGTGTCTCTATGATCGAGCCAGGCCCTGTGCACACAGAATTTGAGGTGAAGATGATGGAGGATGTGGCAAAGATGGAGTATCCAGGTGCAGATGCTGACACTGTGCGCTATTTTAAAGATGTCTACCTGCCGTCCGCCACTGACATCTTCCAGGCCATGGGCCAGACTGCAGAGGACATCGCCAGGGTCAGAAACCCTCCCCTTCTCCCCTGTCACCAATGTTACCTGTGCCCCCTCCCTTCCCTTGTCCTCCCCTTCTCTCTTTGGCCTCTCCCTCTTCCCCTCTCCACACTCCAGCCTAAGCAACATCCATATTCTAATCTACAGACCTGCTCTCCCCCTACAGACCTACTCTCATATAGACCTGCTCTCCCCTACAGACATGCTTTCTCCCCTACAGACCTGCTCTCATATAGAGACCTGCTCTGCCCCCTGCAGACCTGCTCTCATTGAAGTTCTGTTTGTATTTTCCCATTTTCTAATGAGCTTTCTCTTGCTCTCGCCATCCTCTCTCTCTCTCTCTCTCCTCTCTCTCCCCGCTCTCCCCCCCTCTCCTCTCTCTCCCCTCTCTCTCTCCCTCTCTCTCACTCTCCTCTCTCTCCCCCCCTCTCTCTCTCTCCTCTCTCTGCCCCCCCCCCTCTCTCTCTCCCCTCCGCAGTGCACCAAGAAGGTGATGGAGTCCAGCCGGCCGCGCTTCCGTAACCTGACCAACTCTCTGTACACGCCCATTGTAGCCCTGAAGTACGCAGACGAGACGGGCGGGCTGTCGGTGCACACCTTCTACAACCTGCTGTTCAACATGGGGCCCCTGATGCACATCACCATGAACATCCTCAAGTGCCTGACCTGCCGCTGCTTCCGCAGCCGCACCGTCTGACCGACCGACCGACCGACCCCGTCACGCAGCCCCACACAGACACACGCACTTAGGCTCTTTAAACGCTTCGCCGGGCTGCCCCGGGTATGGACAGCCTCGCCGGCAACTAGTTCCTGAATTTATGTTGCGGAAATTGTGAACGGGAAGATAAATGAGTAAATAAATAATGATAGTAGTAAACGAGGGTCTGGGAGAAACGGCACGAGCATGGGCGCTAGCGGTCAGTCGCGCTGTAGCAGAGAGATTAGGAGCCGGTCATATGGTAACGGAGAGGGGTCAGATACAGTGTACGAGAGAGAGAGAGAGAGATCGGTCTGAAGGTATGAGAGAGGTCAGGCTCACTGTAGGAAAGCGAGCGCTTGGTCACACTGTAGGAGAGGGATCAGCCGTGCATTTGGAAAGAAACAAAATTGTCAAAATTGTCAAAATTGTAATTCTTGGGACAGATAATGGTTGAATACTCTGTAGGAGAGCACTGTATCACACAGACACTCTCTCACATGTAACATTATGGGCCAGGTTCACAGACACAGATTAAGTTTAGTCCTGGACTAAAATGAGTTTTCTATGGAGAATATCCATTAAACATTTAATTTACTCTCGGAATAGGCTTAATCTGTGTCTAAGAAACTGGCCCCATATGCTGCATTGACTGCAAAACCACACACCATCACAGCACAGAAATAAACAGTGTAGAACTCACACCCTGTTTGAAATGTGGGCAGGTTTTCCCAAGCTTTCTTGAGAGATGGAAAAATCACTTCTGTTTCCTAGTCAATTCATGCTTAAAAGTGTTGTTTTATGTATCCTTCATTTTAAGCAAAAATTGTTGCTTTTAAAATAACAATAATTATTATTATTCATTTTATTATTGAAGAAAATATATTGATTCTGTTTGGACATTAAAGAGTCCCTTGATTTAATTGCTGCACGAGTGTTGCTCCCACTGTGTGAAGCTTTCGTTTCCAATGGCAGTTCACTAGACACCAACGTGCCGTCAGTCTGCAGTACTCCCGTTGACCAGTAGAGGGCAGTAAAGCTTGTTCAGTAGGTTGTGCTGGCTGACGTGTTTCTGTGATGTAGAGGTATTTAAGCAGAGAATTTCAACAGCAGAGCAGATGGCTGTGACTAAACACGGTGAAAAATAACATGGGTTTTGGCTGTTTGCAGGGATAAAGCTGCTGTAAGGAACACTTGTACCGTGTGTGTGTGTGTGTGTGTGTGTGTGTTTGTATCTGCAGATGTGTTTTGGCAGCTCCTCTGCATCTCTAATCATTTATATCAGCATGTGTGTGTGAGAGAGAGAGTGTGTAAGTGCCGATGTGTGTTGGCAGCTCTTCATCTTAAATCATTTGAATGAGTGTATATGGGGGTGCTGGCCCGATTGCATGTTGTTGAATGTAAAGAGGACACATAACCTCCCATCCCCCACACACACACCCTGCTTTGTGCACAGTGAGAGTGTGACCTGGTTCCCATCATGGAGGAACCCCACCAATACAGACCGCACCCCAAAACCACCAACCTAACCCAGTCCTGTCTGTAGACCAAACCTGAGCTACACAGTGCAGCTGGTAGGGCAGTCCTATCTGTAGACCAAACCTGAGTTGCACAGTGCAGCAGGTCTGTGCAAACAGTGAGGAGACAACTTGCAATGAGTGAGGTAGCAAAACAGCATGTGTCTGTATAACACAAAAAGTAGGCCAATAGGAATGATTTTGTGTGTGCCCGTTTGATACTGAGAGTGTGTATACCAAAGACTGTGTGTGCCTACTTGTGCATATGTGTGACTGTGTCTTGTTCTTGCACTTGTTCCTACAATTTACATGGATATGTATGTGGCTTCGAAGATTTTCTAGGTCGAGTGCTGGTCTTCTAGCCTTGTTAGATGCACTTATATGTATGTTGCTCTGGGTCAGAGAGAGAGAGTGTGTGTGTGTGTGTGCGTGTGTGTTCGAGTGTGTCTTTATTGCAGCTAGCAGCTGGGTACAATGGGACAAAGGCGCTGTCAGTCACAGACAGAGCTGTGGGGGGTAGGGGTCCAGGGTTTGGGGGTGTATGGGCCTGATATGGGACAGGGAGGGGATGGGAGGGGGATGAAATGAATAGAGGGCCTCTTCCCTAATTCAGAGACTGAAGAACGTCCAGGAACGAGGTCTGACTGGGGGCCATTGTTACCAACCGAACATTAAATACACAGCTCTACGCAACACACACAGCGCTACACAACACCGAGACTTACACACTTACACACACCCACGTACACCTATTGTAGGGGGAAAAAAAACTGATGCACGCATACACTCACAACACATACACAGAAAAACGAACACGCACGCACGCACACAGCAGCATCTCTTCACGTGCCGCTACACAATGGCACACATATTTCAGTGTGCAGCAGTGCACCTGCTCAATCTGAGGCGGTGGCCCTCATTCCAAGCTGATCAATGGAAGGTACCATGCTGTCCAGAATAGAAGGTATGGCCGGCTTGTACCATGTAATGAACGTGGGAAGGGGTGGATATTTTTTTGAACAGGGTGCCCGTACAATTGATTTCTCACAGATTGCGTTCATGTCGCGCGGCTCAGTCACTTCGGAGAGTCTACGTCAACTTCTCAGGGAGAGGCGAAGTCCTGTTCTAGTGTTCTACTCCAAGTCCTCCCGTCTCCGCCCCGATTCCCATTCCCCTCATACACATCTCCAATCCGGCCTATATTTCCCTACCCCACCGTAAACAATCAATAAAAGCCTCACTACCTTCCCTTCCACATGCTAATTCTAGTGACAACGATCACGTATTGCGACCCGACCACTGTACTTCCATTACCTGCTAGGCCCTTTCTGAATTTGTGCTTGTCGTAAGCCGCTCTGGATAAGAATGCCTGAAATGCAGCGGCATGAACGGCGTGAATTCAAAAGGAACTAACAAGAGAAGCGAGTAGCGCATCCGCTGTAAGGAAGTGCCACAGGCTCCAGGCCGTCTGTACGGGAGCCGAGCCGTTTTCAGCAGGAGGACTGCAGTGAAAACAGGAAAGGCACAGAGAGGCGGGGTTCTCAGCAGTGCGGTCACAGGTTTGGCTCCCAGATATGACACTGCCGTTGTACCCTGCGCAAGGTGCTAACCTGAACGGCTTAAGTAATACATCCAGCTCTACAGGTAAATGGATTTACTAGGTAAAAATGAGACAGTTCTGCAAGTCACTCTGGATAAGAGCATCTACTAAATGGTCATTATGTACTGTATAATATGTTCATTTTCCCCAGTTTTAAACGTGATTCTGAAAATGCTACTAAAAAAATTACGTGTGAGATTACTATCCACTGGAACAGGACTTAAACGCACACTGTGTTTACAATTCTAGTCCGGTAAGATTGTATGGTAATGTGCCAATCAACTTCTGTAGCAGTTTGTCTATCATGTTGATTCAGTAATTTCCACTGGAAAAGTTCCCAGGGTCATAATTAAGTCTATGGCAATAATTATTTCAGACACAGACTGTCGTCACACATGCTGAGTTTTCAGACAAGAATGCAACATGCGACAGCAGGCTCACACATTCACACACTAACACACACACATACAGACACACGTTCACACACTAACACATGTACACACGTTCACACACTAACACACACACGTACAGATACACGTTCACACACTAACACATGTACACACGTACACACGTTCACACACTAACACACATACAGACACACGTTCACACACTAACACATGTACACATGTACACACATTCACACACTAACACACACACATGCAGACACACGTTCACACACTAACACACACCTACCTGCACTTTACATATGCAAAGTTCCAAATCCATGAACTCACCAACACCCACATACACAGTAAAACCTACAGTGTTAATTCAACAGTGTTAACTCTGTAAGCATTGATTTAACATGACCATTTTACTGTGTACACACACACACACACACACACACGCACTCACACACATTGAAATGAACAGGCAACAACATTATTTTTGGCGCTCTGGTTCTCAGACACATTCCTGGAGAGTTTTGTTGGTACACTGACCAGGTCATTCTTGGTTCAGCCTGCTCTCATAGACTGCCTCAGAAGCAGGGCCGATAGCAAGCACACCTGTCCAAGGCTGGCCCAACATTTTGGGGCCCTATACAAACCTATTTGGGCCCCACCATTCTTTTTTCCGTGACTACTACTACAATCATGGACTGGGTGGGAGTGGACTTGGAATGGTGGACCAGGAAAAAGGGGTTGCGATGCACAAAATGGAGGCAGGGTTTCCAATTCCCTCTTGAGCCCTATCTAGTGACAGGGCCCCTGAAAGCTCCATCCCCCCCCCTTAGGTGTAGGTCCTGCACCTGGCAGCCATCATTCACCGTGAATCAATGCTGCCACCTGATTTTCATCCCCCCGATCTTTTAACACCTGCAGGGCAACCCCATGTGCCAGCAGTGAGAAAAGGAGTGGAGGGGCCCAGTGCTCTGAGAGAAGGAAACAGAGGTCCCAGCACCCACCCTCACCTAGCCCAGGTTACAACCCCCAAACACCAGACAGTGAGAGGGGAGGGCGAGACATGGATACTTACAGGAAAGGAGACTGTCTTGACTCTTTCAGACATGGCTCATCATCAATTATTTCAGCTGCCTCAGATATGTGTTGACAGGAGGAGCGCTCTAGAGAGGAAAAAAGCAAGAAGAAGGACAGCGGAAGGAAGGAGCGGGAGCAGAGAAATAGGTGTGAAACAGCTGTGTAATCTGAGTCCAGCGTCCTCTTCTCCTGACATCACACAAGAATGGTATGGATCTTCTGGAGCAATATTGTCAGAACTAGGCACTGGCAACGAAGACGAAAGATTAAACATTACCTTTGAAAAAAGCCGAGATGTGACGTAGTCTGGAAAAAGTAATTATACGTAAAATCGTACAAAGTAATTACATTCTGACCACATGGAACTAAATGGAATTTCATTATTAATGGTTTTAATAACATTATCCATATCAACATTGAGAAGTATTTAAACACTATAACGTACTTTCAAATGGGTAGCCTCATGACGGCCTACCTGTGTTAAGATTAATGCTGGCAGTCTGCACTTTAACCTCATATTTATTTAATCATTCTAAATTTTATGTGGTGAGGATGAAAGCCAAAATAACAAAACTTGTACCTCTGTCTGAATACTTACAGATTATAGCTCCATAATATATTTGGAAATACAAACTAAATACAGAATGCTGGATAATAATAATTTTTTTTTCCCATTTACAATAAACATATACATAGATACAGACCGGTAAAATCCTGTATCTGAAATGAAATCTCAAAGTTCAAATGAAGCTACAATTCAGATACAGTTAATCTAGAAATAAACCCTGAAAAGAGTTTCCGCAGTCAGCTGGTGGTGAAATCTATAATTCAAACTAACATACGCCCTTCTCAGATCAACACACTAACCAGGCGCAAATCAGTGTAACCCAAATAATAAACCAAACAAACTCTTAATTGGGCCGCTGGGACAATGAAGCGTACACGCAGGGAGAGCCGGCTTCATCATTGTCTGCCACTGAAGAGGCCCTGCATCTTTTCACCATCAGAGACACAAAACAGAGACGGGTTCTGACCGAGCGCAGGCCTGCTGACAGCAGCCTGGGAACCCAGAGACCATGAAGAAGAGTGTGACCACAGTGACACAGACACCAGAGAGAAAGAGAAAGAAAAAACACTTTTTCTCACCTTGTGACGATGATGAATATGAAAAATGTGTTCCAGTTATGTTTCTCAAGTCAGAAACATGACAGACTGAAAAAAGGATTTCACACACTGACTAAAACAAATACAAGTTGCGCAAACTGAAAGTAAAACAAATCATTTCCGCAGCTTTTGTTGATTTATGGTTTTCTTTCACAAATTCACTCAAGAAAATGTTGTTTTTATGAGGATAAACATTCATAGATACTTGCAAATTTGTATATACTTGATGTACAAACTGCTCAACAATTTGCCAGTATTTATAAAAGAATGCATTTCCTGCCAATAAAGCTTGCTAAGGCTAAATTTGGAGAAATAAAGTGGTGCTAGAATCTGCTAGTGACATTTGGCATGAGAATAGTCATTTTTGCTTAGAATCTAAGTCGACTTTGTGTTGCAGCCAGGCATGTTAAATTATGTTTGGGTTGAGTCTATGTTGATGTTTTAGTAAGCATTCTTTCTTATTCACAGGCAAAATATAATTTAAAAAACATAAATATTAATAGACCCTGAAATGATGTGGATGTGACTGCAGGAGGGATATTTAGCATGAACCCCCTTAAAATTGTTTGGATCGGCTTCTGTGCTACATGATTTGAAAAACAGACACAAAAAAACATTCCTACAACTTGCTTTTGTTTGTTTTGTTTTGGCTAATTTGTTAGAGAAAATGCCTGGTGATAAGACTATATGTGTTCACTCGGTTCAAATGTTTATACTTGTGTACCAACTGAATGCATTTCCTGGCAATAAAGCATGCTCCATTTAAACGAGGAGAGAAACCACTTTGCCCTGACTGCCATTTCCCTTGTGAAGACAGAGCTGTTCCCATGACTGAGTCACATTCGCTGTTTACCAGTAAAAGAGAGGCATGTGACGGCAGAGTCTGGGAGCCGTGACTCAGTGGCAGAGCAAGGGGACGAGAGCAAGGAACGGGACTCCAAACAGGAATGCTGTACGGGTGGGTTTCTGATGCCAGGGTGCGCCCTCTGGACCAAACTCCACTATTTAACAGGGTGTTACTCTGGAGCAGACAGTCCTGGACCGTTTATACACGCACTGAATCATTCTCTGGCTCCTGTCTTTATATTCATGGGCTTTTGACAGTCTGACGTATCCTCCTGAGACTCGGCAGGAAAAAAGTTGAAGTATTTCAGGGTCTATTGGTTTCTTTTTTTTTACAGAATAAAAGTTTCTTGGATGAACATGTTTTCAAAGATATCATTTAGACTTTTGTCTTATTTTACTTTTACATTTATACACTTGTAGTGTAGCTCTCAATTCAGTAGAGTATGTTTCTTGAGATTAAGACCAGAGACTCTTGTCCCTACAGGCGACAAAAGCGAATTGCCAGGTCTCAGGAGAATATATGTAATAAACTCACTAGATATGCCCACTAGCACTTTTTAAACGCATGCCTGTGCACGCCTTATAGAACATGGGGTAACGGTTGCATTGCTTCCTCCCACCAAGCATTTTGACATTCATTAAACATCTAATCGATGTCAGCCATGAAGGTCAATATGATCTTAGTAATTCAGCGAATGCAATCTTGAATCTATTATAGGTAGAAAAGTGATTGTGTTGTGACTCGAGCAGCCTTGTAATTGTGACGCAGTTTCACAAAATGTGGGCTTTTAGTATTCACGATAGTCTTCATTCATATTTGGTATAATAACCCCGAGATATACGTTCTTATTAACGCAATGTTTCGGTCAGGAACTTTTGTCAAAACATTCATAGCCTGACTAAATCCCCCAAAAACGCGGTGTAGCTACAGTACCGCTGCCCATTCACTTCTGGTTGTTAGTCCCACGAGCCTGAAGGCTGCTGCACCTGTTTGAATAACCCCAGCAGCCGCAGCAACAAGCTCTCCAGCTCCCGGCGCTGGTGAAGTCAGGGGCGCTCACAGGGTGTGTGAACTTGTGCGCCCTGCTTCCTTATCTCGCTGTGCTCTGTCAGCAGCGCTCACGGCAAAGGGGGGAGACTGCAGTCGTGCTGTCACGACTCAACCTCGGAATCAAACGGACTGAGGTTTGTTCAAACACGCCAGAGAGCGGTTTTCTGAGAAGAGGTTGTTGTTGTCGCCGCGACTGTCAAAAGCGTTGGTTGTGCTTGAGCGAGATAAATGAGTTTCCGTAAAACGCCTCACCAATCTCACTTTCCCCTCCCTGCTCTACACCTGATCAGATCCCCTAATTGCCTGAGTGCAGGTAAGAAACTGGAGCCGCCCTGCTGGGGAAAACTGATACCCTCCTTTTCACAGCGGTAATGGGGTGTGAAAGCCCTTCGGAGTGGGGTCAGTGTAGGCCACTGGGGGGTCAGGCAGGGGGGTAAAACACAGACAGGGGTAAAACAGGGAGCCGTGTAATCTTAGCAACACAAGTCATGCAACAACAGACGCGAAAGTGACAGGGGTATTAGATGAACAAACATCAATTTTTACAGTTTATATTCGAGCCATATTCTACTGGTCCACACTACTCACACATGGATCTATGCCCTGTCAAATCACAGTCCTCAAGGGAAGTCTACTCCTGCTTTTCCACCCTCCCTTTACCTGTGTGAAGACTGTCTGGCAGTCTGTTCAGTTAATTACCTGGGAGAAAAGAAAACCAGGGCCAGATATGGATTCAAGGGCCAGATTTGAGTATCCCTGAGTATGCTATAGATACACTAAATACCTACAATGAGAGGCAGTGTATATACACGACTATGTGTGTATACAGATGCGTGTGTATGAGTAATCAATAATGTGTGTCCAGGCATGCGTGTGTGTGTATGTCTGTGTGTGTGGGTGTGTGTGTGCATGCACGTGTGTGTGCTTGCGTGCGCGAGTGTGTGTGCTTGTGTGCTTGCGTGTGTGTGTGTACTTGCATGCCTTGGTGCGCTTGTGTGTGTGTGTGCTTGTGTGCATGCGTGTGTGAGCATGTGTGTGTTTGTGCTTGCGTGCACGTGTGTGTGCTTGCTTGCATGTGTGTGTGCTTGTGTGCATGCGTATGTGTGCGTGTGTGTGTGCATGTGCGTGTGTGTGCTTGTGTTCGTGTGCTTGCGTGTGCGCGTGTGTGTATGCGTGTGTGTGTGTGCTTGTGTGCATGCGTGTGTGCTTGCATGTGTGTGCTTGCATGTGCGTGTGTGTGTGTGTGTGTGTGTGCTTGCATGTGCATGTGTGTGTGTGTGCTTGCGCATGTGTGTGTGCTTGTGTGCGTGCGTGTGCTTGTGTGCGTGCGTGCGTGTGTGTGTGCGTACGTGCGCGTGCGTGCTTGTGTGTGTGCGTGGGTGTGTGTTTGAGTGCGTGCGTGTGTGCGTATGTGCATACGTACGTGTGCTTGTGTGAGTGTGATTGCTTGCGTGCGCGTGTGTGTGTGTAGGTGACCCAGTCTTATTCCAGGTGTTCTCTCCCACGGCTGCTTGCCTCGCCCACTTTGGAGGAGAGCCAACCATCACACACTCCCCAGCGTCTACCCCTCCCCTTTCTCCCTCTTCCTCCCATGTTTATCCTCCTCCTCTACCTCTCCTTCACTCCCTCTGCCCATCCCTGTCCTCCCATTCCCTCTTTTCTCCTGTTTCAGTGTATTACAGTTTATGCACAAGCAGCGTGACAAAGAGCAGCAAGCGACCAGCCGTCCTCACTGATTCATTCATTTCCCAGGGTTCTGTGTGTTTACTTATCCCCGCTGCCGCTGGCTGCGTTGCTGGAAAACGATTTCCCCATCAGCGCGCCGTCAACTTCACTAAAGACCTGAGAGACACCAAAGACCGCTTCTCTATTACAGGGAGAAACCACACCTCTGTAACACAATCACTCCACACGCTGCGGTAATGCAGAGAGCCCACACTGTTATGACAGAGTTGCACAACGCACCACCATAGAGAGTCCCACACTACACTGCTCTAATACGGGCACCATCCCCGTGCTGCAATACAGAGAGAGACCACACGTTTGCAATAAGTACATCCAAGGATAACAGGGAGAGGTGGCTGTGCCAGGATGGCTCAGCAGGAAATGAGAACGCATAAATGTAGAAATAATATATCCAGAGGAGAGGAGCACTTCCTGCCGTACCCAGACAGGGTGGAACAGCAAGGGCTTCCATCCCAGACAGAGCTCAGCTCTGACCCAGTCCACTGTTTATCCAGTGTGAGCACTGCACAACCTGGTTGCCATACACACACGCATACACACACCCACACTCACACACACACCAACAAACACCCCTACGCAATACACACACTTGAGCATACACACACACCCACACACATAGGCAGACACACACACAAACACACACACACAGACACACACACCAACAAACATCCATATGCAATACACACATGTGAGCACACACACACCCACACACATACGCAGACACACACACAAACACACACACACCTACACCCACACCAACACACACACACACACACACACACACACACCCACACAGACACACACACACACAGACCTGGGTCAAATACGTAATTGTTTTGGATTCAAATATTTTTCTACACTTCACTGAGTTTTGTCTAGTGCATTGGAATCCAAGAAATACACTCAAAAAGTGCAA
>NC_083775.1:20656972-20661972 GCF_963514075.1 Conger conger
TTTAGGCCTTTTTCAGCTTTATTGGACAGTATATAGTATAGAGAGACAGGAAGAATGGGAGCGAGAGAGAGGGGAAGACATGCAACAAATGTCGGACGGTCGGATTCGAACCGCCGACGTCGCGGCTCGCAATGAGCATGTGGTCAGTGCTCTACAGGCAGCGCCACCGAGACACCCGGCCACCTGTTCTTGGCAACGCCACACTATCTGCCCTCTCTTGCTATACATTGGGGACAGAACCTCTGTGCATGCCTGAATGATCGCTGGCAATCATCAGCTGATATATCCAGACACATCCATCCTCTATGTTGAATGGTGTCACAAATGTGCACTCCTCTCTCTTCCATCATCCAGCCATTTGTCTTCCTCTTTCACCAACTTTTGTATTTCCTTTGGGTCCATTGTGAAATAAAATCATTCCAAAGATGAAATTGAAATTCCCTCAACACCTGGGCAGGTCTCAAACTGAATCAGGTGTGATTGTTCTATTCAATAACCATTTCACAATCAGAAGAACAATCTGCATCAACATCAAGCAACACTTTGTTTCTATAACTATCATGAAAACTTTTCAAGGGTTTTGAATTCATTTCAATGTAGTATTTGTGGCTTAGCAAATTGCTATCCACTTGAATTTTAGCCTAGATGTTAGGTTTAGTGTATCGGTTTGGAAATAGTGTGTAAACATTAGCAAATTGGGCTGTAGAAATGAATTGTCTTTTAGTGGTTGAGTTTTTGAAAACTGTGTCCATTGAATGCATTTTTTTTGTCAAAACAATGAAAGAAATACTCTGTTTGGTCCACATAGTGCTGTTGCGCCAACTTTGTAGAGTTCTAAAAAAGTAAACTCGGTATTAAAAAAAGAAATTCTTGTTGACAACTTCAATGTTGTTAGTAAATTGTATATAGTTTTTTTATATTCCTAAATTTTGAATAGCATTTGTCTCACTGACATATGCATCCCATTTAGGTCTGTGAGTGTGTGTGTGTGTGTGTGTGTGTGTGTGTAAGTGTGCGTGCCTGCATGCGTGAATGCGTGCGCACGTGCATGTTTGTGTGTGTGAGTGCATGTTTCCCTGGTGATTATCCCTTTTGATTCAAACAGTTATGTAAAGTAATTCTCTGTGTTAAGCAAGTATCTGTGCCTCTGTTCCAATCGACAGCACAGAGAAGGCAGGCTGTGTTCTTGCTCTCAGCAGTACAGAGACCTGACTGTGTCAGAGGAGAGTTTCAGAACAAAGTTTCTGTCCCTCCAAAGAGTCATGGAAATGTCTTTTTGGGAATTTAGTGGGAGCAATGGGGAGAATAATGTTCGCTGTGTGGGAGCAGGGTGGTGGGGAATGTGCATTTCGGGTGCTTGGAGGGCCATGTAGGCCACCTCTTTCCCAGCGCCGGAGCTTTGCCCCGGGGCATGAATGCTGGCAGGGGCACCCCTAGCAGGTCAAAGGCCAGCGGCTCGGAGCACCCACTCCCTGTGACCTGGGGGACCCCGCCCTGACACTCTGGCCCCGCCCCCACACCTCTACTCAGAACACAGGCGCTCTGTTTGGCCCTTTGGCCACAGAGCTGGAACTGCATCATATAAGTGTTGTTTCAACAGTGACTTTCTCCATACATAGACCTGTGGCTGTGTAAATACACTTTTGTCAGCGTAAGTGCACCTGACTAATTACACTGAAAACCACAATCACAATGACAATGCCTGTGTGCTGTTGAGTTCTATGCTACTATCTAACTAGTGTCTCACTACCATCTCACTGTCTCACTGTCTCACTACCATCTTACTGTCTCACTACTGTCTCACTGTTTCACTACCATCTCACTGTCTCACTACCATCTCACTACTGTCTCACTACCATCTCACTGTCTCACTGTCTCACTACTGTCTTACTACCATCTCACTGTCTCACTGTCTCACTGTCTCACTACCATCTCACTGTCTCACTACTGTCTCACTACTATCTCACTGTCTCACTGTCTCACTACCATCTCACTACCATCTCACTGTCTCACTGTCTCACTACCATCTCACTGTCTCACTGTCTCACTACCATCTCACTGTCTCACTGTCTCACTACTGTCTCACTACCATCTCACTGTCTCACTCTCTCACTACTGTCTCACTACCATCTCACTGTCTCACTACTGTCTCACTACCATCTCACTGTCTCACTACTGTCTCACTACCATCTCACTGTCTCACTACTGTCTCACTACCATCTCACTGTCTCACTACTGTCTCAATACCATATCACTGTCTCACTACCATCTCACTGTCTCACTGTCTCACTACCATCTCACTGTCTCACTGTCTCACTACCATCTCACTGTCTCACTACTGTCTCACTACCATCTCACTGTCTCACTACTGCCTCACTGTTTCACTGCCTCATTACTGTCTCACTACCATATCACTGTCTCACTACCATCTCACTCTCACTGTCTCACTACCATCTCACTGTCTCACTGTCTCACTACCATCTCACTGTCTCACTACTGTCTCACTACCATCTCACTGTCTCACTACTGCCTCACTGTTTCACTGCCTCATTACTGTCTCACTACCATCTCACTGTCTCACTACCATCTCACTGTCTCACTACTGTCTCACTACTATCTCACTGTCTCACTGTCTCACTACCATCTCACTGTCTCACTATCTCACTACCATCTCACTGTCTCACTGTCTCACTACTGTCTCACTACCATCTCACTGTCTCACTCTCTCACTACTGTCTCACTACCATCTCACTGTCTCACTGTCTCACTGTCTCACTACCATCTCACTGTCTCACTGTCTCACTACCATCTCACTGTCTCACTGTCTCACTACCATCTCACTGTCTCACTACTGTCTCACTACCATCTCACTGTCTCACTACTGTCTCACTGTCTCACTGTCTCACTACCATCTCACTACCATCTCACTGTCTACCATCCACCATTGTCAGTGTAAGTGCACCTGACTAATTACACTGAAAACCACAATCACAATGACAATGCCTGTGTGCTGTTGAGTTCTATGCTACTATCTAACTAGTGTCTCACTACCATCTCACTGTCTCACTACCATCTCACTGTCTCACTGTCTCACTACTGTCTCACTACCATCTCATTGTCTCACTGTCTCACTACCATCTCACTGTCTCATGGTCTCACTACTGTCTCACTGTCTCACTACCATCTCACTGTCTCATGGTCTCACTACTGTCTCACTACCATCTCACTGTCTCACTGTCTCACTACCATCTCACTGTCTCATGGTCTCACTACTGTCTCACTACCATCTCACTGTCTCACTGTCTCACTACCATCTCACTGTCTCACTGTCTCACTACCATCTCACTGTCTCACTGTCTCACTACTGTCTCACTACCATCTCACTGTCTCACTGTCTCACTACCATCTCACTGTCTCATGGTCTCACTACTGTCTCACTGTCTCACTACCATCTCACTGTCTCATGGTCTCACTACTGTCTCACTACCATCTCACTGTCTCACTACCATCTCACTGTCTCACTGTCTCACTACCATCTCACTGTCTCATGGTCTCACTACTGTCTCACTACCATCTCACTGTCTCACTGTCTCACTACCATCTCACTGTCTCACTGTCTCACTACCATCTCACTGTCTCACTGTCTCACTACTGTCTCACTACCATCTCACTGTCTCACTGTCTCACTACTGTCTTACTACCATCTCACTGTCGCACTGTCTCACTACTGTCTCACTACCATCTCACTGTCTCACTGTCTCACTACTGTCTCACTACTATCTCACTGTCTCACTGTCTCACTACCATCTCACTGTCTCACTACCATCTCACTGTCTCACTACTGTCTCACTACCATCTCACTGTCTCACTGTCTCACTACTGTCTCACTACCATCTCACTGTCTCACTGTCTCACTACCATCTCACTGTCTCACTACTGTCTCACTGTTTCACTACCATCTCACTGTCTCACTACTGTCTCACTACCATCTCACTGTCTCACTGTCTCACTACTGTCTTACTACCGTCTCACTACCATCTCACTGTCTCACTGTCTCACTACAATCTCGCCTCTATTGTCTCAGTACTGTCACACCGTCTCTCACTACTTTCCAGAACAGTTTCACTGCCTCATTACTGCCGTCTCACAGTCTCACTACTGCCTCACTACTTTAGTCTCACTACAGTCTCATTGCCGCAATACTTTTTCACTGTCCTATTGTCTCATTGCTTCCTAATTAACATAGTTTTTTTATTACAGTCCCTCTGTCTCCATCTCCCCTGTCCATTGGTGTTCATTCTCTTCGTCCTGCCCTTTTCCCAAAGTTGAAATAAATGCTTATATTTATACAGCTCAAAGCCACCCATGAGTTTTCCACACTCACCAATGAGAGGGAAGATTCAATACGCTCTCCGATGTTTGGAGACGCTCAGGTAACACTCATAGTAAACACTCTGGCCTGTTCTTCTCAGGCTGATGTTGGGATAAATGTTGCATTACCGACACAACCCCCCCAACCACCCCCATGCATGACAAGTCCTCACTAGAGAATAATAAACAGATGAATGAATGGGAACAGCTCCATGTTTCCATGACTTGGTTCCCAGGGTTTGGGAAGACCTGAGAGAACAAGCCGCGGCCTGACTCCATACGCCGTTGATCCAGAAAAACCTGCCAGCGTCTTTCGCCAGTGCTCACTGTCACTCACAGACTAACGCTGCCCACTTCTCACTGTCGTGTGCTCACACTGAGACCCCGCCCGCCCCCCCCCCCCAACAACCCTGCTCATCTGGTCTAGGGGGACTGTCAAAGAAAAGATCCGTTCACTACGTCTGTATCTTTCCCTCTGATATCAACAATCTCAGACACACGTACACACACACACACACACACACACACACGCGCGCGCACGCACACACATACACACACAACCGCACACTACAGAGTGGCATGAATCTGAGAGAAGGGTCCGGAAAAGCTTGTCAGTTACAGCCATTGTC